>NC_045773.1:13650441-13952500 GCF_008692025.1 Phocoena sinus
TCGTAGTTCCCATTGTTTTTGGTGTCTGCCCCCAGTGGGTAAGGTTGTTTCAGTGGGTTGTGTAGGCTTCCTGGTGGAGGGGACTGGTGCCTGTGTTCTGGTGGATGAGGCTGGATCTTTTCTTTCTGGTGGGAAGGACCGCATCCGGTGGCGTGTTTTGGGGTTTCTGTGACATTATTATGATTTTAGGCAGCCTCTTTGCTAATGGGTGGGGCTGTGTTCCTGTCTTGCTAATTGTTTGGCATAAGATGTCCAGCACTGTAGCTTGCTGGTCATTGGATGGAGCTAGGTTTTACCATTGAGATGAAGATCTCTGGGAGAGCTTTCGCCATTTCATATTACTTGGAGCTGGTAAGTCTCTGGTGGACCAATGTGCTGAACTTGGCTCTCCCCCCTCAGAGGCTCAGGCCTGACACCCGGCCAGAGTACCAAGACCCTCTCAGCCACATGGCTCAGAAGAAAAGGCAGAAAAAAAAAAAGAAGTAAAGAAAAAAATAAAATAATTAAAATTAAAAAAATAAATTATTAAAAATTTAAAATAAGAAAGAAGAGAGCAACCAAACTTAAAAAACAAAGCCACCAATGATAACAAGTGCTAAAAACTATACCAAAAAAAGCAGGCACACAGTACCTTAGGACAAGTGGTAAAAGCAAACCTCTACAGACAAAAATCACACAAAGAGCATACACACACACTCACAAAAAAAGAAAAAGGAAAAAATATATATATACATATATATATATACATATATAAAAAGGGTGAGAGCAACCAAATCAATAAAGATATCTTCCAATGATAATAAGCTCTAAGTACTAAATTATAATAACCATATAACGAGAAACAAATTAGATACAGAAAGCAAACCCCAAGTTGCTCCCAAAGTCAACCACCTCAATTTTGGGATGATTTGTGGTCTATTCATGTATTCCACAGATGCAGGTTGCATCAAGTTAATTGTAGAGATTTAATCCACTGCTCCTGAGGCTGCTGGGAGAGATTTCCCTTCTCTTCTTTGTTCGCACAGCTCCTGGGGTTCAACTTTGGATTTATCCCCAACTCTGCGTGTAGGTCACCTGAGGGCATCTGTTCTTCACCCAGACAGGATGGGGTTAAAGGAGCGGCTGATTCGGGGGCTTTGGCTCACTCAGGCCGGGGTGAGGGAGGGGTATCAAATGCGGGGCGAGCCTGAGGCGGCAGAGGTTAGCATGACGTTGAAACAGCCTGAGGCGTGCCGTGTGTTCTCCTGGGGAAGTTGTCCCTGGATCATAGGACCCTGGCAGTGGCTGGCTTCACAGGCTCCGGGGAGGGGAGGTGTGGAGAGCGACCTGTGTTTGCTCACAGGTTTCTTGGTGGCTGCCACAGCAGCCTTAGCACTTCATGCCTGTCTCTGGCATCTGCACTGATAGCCACAACTCACACCCATCTCTGGAACTCGTTTCAGCGGTGCTCTGAATCCCCTCTCCTCGCACACCCTGAAACAATGGTCTTTTGCCTCTTAGGCAGTTCCAGGCTTTTTCCCAGACTCCCTCCCGGCTACCTGTGGCGCACTAGCCCCCTTCAGACTGTGTTCACGCTGCCAACCCCAGTCCTCTCCCTGGGATCCAACCTCCAAAGCCTGAGTCTCAGGTCCTAGCCCCTATCCGTCCCAGCGGGTGAGCAGACAAGCCTCTGTGGCTGGTGAGTGCTGGTCGGCACCGATCCTCTGTGCAGGAATCTCTCTGCTTTGCCCTCCGCACCCCTGCTGCTGCGCTCTCCTCCGTGGCTCTGAAGCTTCCCCGCCCCCCCACCATCTCCGCCAGTGAGGGGCTTCCTAGTGGAAACTTTTCCTCCTTCACAGCTCCCTCCCAGAGGTGCAGGTCGTGTCCCTCTTCTTTTATGTCTGTTTCCCCCCTTTTTTTTTTTTGCCCTACCCAGGTACGTGGGGGGCTTCTTGCGTTTTCGGAAGTCTGAGGTTTTCTGCCAGCGTTCAGTAGGAGTTGTTCCACTTGTAGATGTATTTCTGATGTATTTGTGGGGAGGAAGGTGATCTCCATGTCCTACTTCTCCGCCATCTTGAAGGTCCCTCTCCAGCCTCAGAAGTTACATTTTATAGACCTTTCCCATTTGCTACATGCTTCCAGATACATATCCTTTGAACATGAAGTCAGACATTGACTGAGTACCTACTGTCAGTATATCCAGCTGACAGATACAAAAGTACAGTAAGAGTGGATCAGTGTGTGGCCCGTGTGGTTGCATTGCTAATAAGCAGCAAAATGTGACTTCTTATCTCCAACTCCTATGTACTTCCTGCTCAATTACAAAGGCTTGGCAATAATCCAGATGATGTAAACCTTTCAATTTCTCCCACTGAGACCACCTTGTAACTTCATGACGATGATATTGCTGCTGCACAGCATTTTCACAATACTGTGGGTGATTCATGCTACCTTCTAGCTATGGAAGCATTCACTCAACATCCCTTAAACTCAACTCCACCAATCTCAACTTCCCAAGCCCTTCTCCACTGAATTAAGATGGGTCTTTTCTGCATCTCCTATGACAACATTTTCTGCACTAAATTTTAAACTGGTTTACTAACACATCTACTTTAACTAAACTGTATGTGGTTTAAAACAGGACGGTGCTCAATGTTTATATTCCAGCACCAGGTGCAATGCCTTCACCACAGTGGCCACCTAAAATCAGGATAGTGAGTGGCTGTGTGCAACGCTTAATAAATGAATTGCCCAAGAACACGCATGATACTAGACTTCTCAATCATCAAAATTTAAAATCAAATGAGAGCATTTTGTTGAAATCTAGTTCTCTAGTTGGCATAGTAACCATTAATACATCATATGCTTATCATATAGAGACAAGTTAAAGGACTATGAAATTTGCACTGGGAAGATTATTTTTAAGTGGATATACAAAGCCTCGAAAATACAGAAAAACAATGACAGAAATTAATTTTTTTAAGTTAGAAAAATAAAATGATACAGGACAATTTTAATTTCTTCAAAATTTTGACAGATTTATTTTAAATATTTACTGTAGCATGTTCAAACACAGGCTGACATATACCCTTCCTAGATAGTTATTTGGGGTTCTCTGTTTGTGACTGCATCAAAGTTAGCTTTCATATTAATGAACTCCTTAATCTAAATAGCTTTCATGTTATCCTGTTATGCACATCTGTTCACACCTGGATCAATGTACAAATTGATAATGTTAACATCATTAAATCTCATGCAATTCACAGTAATCATTCAATTCAAGCTCTAGTCAAAAGGTAAAGAGAATAGGGAAAAATAAATCTTTTTTATTTCTGAAACATCCAGACTTATGGGTCTTCTTGACCACTTTGTTCTTTTGTTAGTTCTGAGTGAGCTCTAAGACAGAAGCCCTTACCAATGCCACAGAGAAACCAAGATAAGTAACTCATTTTTTCCAAATACCTATGGCCCTTTTTCCAAGCAAAAGTAAACTCAGAGCAATACTGTTCAAAGCAAGTGAACAGGTTCTGTCAAAGCTTCAAGCAAAAAGAAAGACAAGTATTTGGTCTCCACTTAGCATAAACTTGAATCTTTTGTGACCGAGGTAGTACTGAAGATGCAATAACATGCTTTTCTGGTGGAGAGATGGGGGCTACTAAGTGAGCAAGAGAATAGAAGAGGAAAAAAAGACAAAGGCAACATGCTGTTTGTGAAGGACACGCTGATAAAATGATTGAACGCCATCTGAAGTAACGACGAAGATTAAAATACAATTCCTTTATGACAAAGGCAATCAACAATGCACCTGCCTCATGCTAAAGAAAGTAATTTTACTTCCTCCTAACTCTAGGTGCTATACCCAGTCTTGTCAGCTCCATAAGAGGGCATTTAATAAACGTTCCTATCAGATATATCAGCATGAATCCCTGTCAACAACTTCTTGGTCCAGTGTCCAGAATAAAGTCACTTCTATAAGTAGTTCTGTATAAAAATGTGGTAAGCAGAGAAACTCAACAACCTGATGAAGTTTGTTAATGTCTGCTAGATGCAATAATGACCTTTTAATAAATATCTATTCCCGATTCTCTTGCCAAAAAGTAGGTCATCCTTTCAGAATCTAAAAGCTACCTGGCCAATTATCATCTGAAAATAAAGAAAACATGTTACATGCCTAAATGAGCAAGAAATCATATGGAATAACAGGAGTGGGGAGGAAATACTGCCAACACTAATTACATCAGGTATATTTTCCAGGTAACTGTCCTTGTTTGCTTTTCTTCTTCTGTTGCACATTCACTTCTTGTTCAAACAGGGCATGGATAATTTTGAGAAAGGAGAACTCACTAGGCTCAAACCAAGGAGTTTGGACGGACATTTCCAATAATTTCTTGGAAAAGTCATTTCTCTAATGAGCTTCTTCAGCTACAAAATTACAGGGGTGAGCTAGATGACCTTGAAATCTCTGCAAGAGGTAATAACTGTGATATCCAGGATGATTCTATCATACTGCTGCTTTGCTAAAAGGTTTATTAGAGAGAACACTGAAATAAGCACCCAGAAAAATGATCTGAAGATTCTCAACAGATTTCATTTCCCATGCTGTCCACACCTGTCCTCAATCACTGATGATGCTTAAGTTAAGCGGTATTATGCAAAGTCAAGTACTACATACTGAATTGTATCTGCCTCTTTCAGAAAGGCTATCTATATGATAGTGCATATAACCATGAGGGAGAATGCAGAATATATCACAAGACTGAAAGAAAGAAAAAAAAAAGGGAGGCAAAAGCTTTTTAATTGACCACTTAAAAGGTTATGTAGAGGCCAGGCCACAAGGTGAAGGTACGAAGTATGTTTCTAGTACAGAAAGCTGTCTACTAACAATGAAATACTCAATATTCTTACGACTTTTTTGAGTGAGGAGTCTACAGCAGATTTAAGTCCTGGATCCGTTAAGAATCTGGTATGCAAAAATAAAAGCCCATCAATTCTTAGCATCCCTTTGGGGTTTCTGTGGGTATATGTGTAATAACTGTCATATCTCAAAACAGTTCAATCTGACCCCCATTATTTTAAAAATATAATGATAGTGGCCAGAGTTATCAGCTATGCTTCGATGATTTGAATGCTCCTAACTGGTGCAATTAGGTGAAATTAACAATTTCTTAGTGAGAAAAACAGATTGGTATCTAAAGGGCTCAAACCACCTCAGAAAGGCGAATAGGGCATTTCATAAAAGTAGAATCTATCTGCCAAGGTCAAAAAGCTCCTGTATCTCTCCCTCAATTGAATTTTTCTCATGACTTTCCACCCCCAAGGTTGTCTCACTTAAGACTTGTTGATGCCCTGGCAATGCTATTTTGAGATACAGGGTATGATAAGAGCTATGGAAAGGGTATGATCTCAATTATAACAGAAAACACCAATGGAAACAAAACTTTTTCAAACTTCATATTTTCCATCTATCAAATTGGCAAAGATCAAAAGTTTTACACTGTGTTGATAAGTGTGTGGTATAACAGACATTCACATACATTTTTAGTGGGTGGATCCATTGGTACAAATTCTGTGGAGAATTATTTACCAGTATCTATAAAAAACAAACTTTTTTTTTTGACTCAGAAATGCCTCCTCTAGAAATATAAAGTCTAGGAATATACGGTCATTGGAGCACTTCTTCCTGGTTGTAATAGCTACCTGATAGGGTTATTATTAAGATGAATGAAATAATTCATATAAAGTATACAGAACAAAATTTGCATTCTACTGGTATTAATGGTAAGCACTGATAAAACTTAGTTGTTCATGTAATTATTATATGATGATGTTCATGTAATTATTATTAGATGATAATACAAGTCATTTTTTGACATACTACAAAATTTCAGAGAAGTAGAGGACAGCCTCACATTCATTAAGGTTAAAAAAAGCAAATGTGTGTACTACACATATCTAAATCTAGAACATGGTATTTAAATGCTCTCTGGTAAGCCCTGTCAACTGGGGACATTTCTTTACAGAAAAGTATAATTTGCATATAATCATGTGTTAATTTCATAAGACTGTTTTATACTGAATTAATAAGTGTCTAAAAGATTAAGGAAAAACACAAAAACCTTGTAATCTGGATCAAAATTGCCATTATTTTATTAGGATATAACTGTTTGAATGATTTGAAGAGTAGCTTAAATATTTTCTGGGTTTTTCTCTTCTTTCTGTAGCTAAATGATGTTCTAACCATTATCAACCATTCATTTTAGCTAAATAACAAAGAGAGAAAAAAATGTGAACTAAAAGCATATTCATTCTGACATTAACCCAAAATAACCAATTTGCTTCTCGTGAGCCTTGGATGTTGCTGAGGTGCATTTGTTAAATTACAGAAGCAATTTTTCCTCAGGAATCTTCTAATTTTGTTCCAATCACTGGAGTCATGTTTATCTATTTCCTTGCACAGACATACTGCCTCCTCAGAGAACTCTTGAGAATAGAAACTCTGTATCCGATGAGTGAATATCAAACAGTGAGATGACTAGCCAGTTAGGTTAAAAATATGAAAAGACATTTAAATCTAAACATAAAGGAGACCATGTGAATAACAAAATATGGGGGATGTAGAAGAATAAATTAGGAAAACTTCTTCCCTTCCTTTTCTCAGAGCTTTTCCATACCCAAGCAGGAAAGCTGGGTCATACTATCCTACTGTTTAGAGCTGTGCTATCCAATATGGTACCCCCAGCCAGATGTGGCTACTGAGTGCTTGTAAAGTAGCTAATAAGAAATGAAAAGATAGTGTAAAAAATGAGTGTAAAGCATCTTATTCCTAATTGTTTTAATACTGGTACAGGTTGATATAATATTTTGAACACAATATATTTAATAAATTTCCACCTGAAATCATTGTACTTTTTAATGTGAGTTCCAGAAAATTGAAATTATATTTTTGGCTCACAGTATATTTCCATTGGACAGTACAGAACTAAAGCATTAGTATCTATGACATATGTACACGCCACAAGTTCCTTTGTGTGCACTTGTATTTTGATGGTTCCAGTAACTAAGTCGGTCTCTAAAAGGGAAGAACCCATGTATCTGTACAATCTTATCTAGGTGTGGGAAAACTGCTTGGGTTTTATTTGAGTCCAGCTCTTCCCCCTCAAAACAAGGCCCTAGCCAACATGGTGTTACAGTCAGAAGACTTGAGTTTCCACCTGGGTTACCTGGGCAAATCACTCAAATCCCCTGAGTCCCTTGTCTTACGTATAAAATACCTGTCTTTCTAGCCATGAGCACTGCTGTGCAAATCATTTGAGATATGTATATAAGAGAACTCGTCAAGTCATACTCATTATGGTCCTTGAAGGGGTATTAACATTTAGTTTTAGCTCAACAAATGACATACTTAACAACTGATCCTTTGCAGTCCACCTAAGTCGCAGCAGAAATACCACAGCTTTGCTTCCAGTCACACTGCTGTGTATGACAGAGGCAGCTGATCCCTAAGTCGTAAGTTAGACTGTTCCAAAAGGATTCTTTTTCAAAGCAAGTGAATCGAGTGTGGATCTCTGAAAAAGCTTAATAACTATGATCACAGTACTAGAATTAAGAGTAAAGAAACCATGATGATGTATTGCTGATAACAACTGACTCTTTCACACACCCATGCATTCACTCATCAAACATTTGGGGAATGCCCTACAACCACAGCATGAGAAAGATCAAGCTTTGGAGTCAGAGATACCTGAGTGTTAATTTCAGCCACCCCGAGTGTTTTATGTGGCCCTGTAAACCCTGTATTATTGGAATAAATTATTAAGAGCAGAAGGTTTTTAGACAGTTAATTAAGTATTATTTGTAAAAAAAAAAAAAAAAAAAGCTCAATTCCTGGCACATAGTGTTCAGTAAAGGTTAGCTGAAATAATAATATTTACTATTATTTAGTTACTGTTCTTGATACTGAAGATACTGTAAGACACAGGCTCAGCCCTCAAGGCATTATATAGATGATCATCTACCAGCTGTATCTAAGGAAGTCTGTAAGAATGGATATTTTTAAGAATCCAGGTAACTATATGAATTTCAGCTGTTATTCTGATATTTAGCACTGCGTAATGACAACCTGAATTCTCAGAAGGTCCATTCAATAAGCCTAAGGGATTTTGCCAACTAAAATGCAGTTTACCTTACCGTGTTTCATGTAATAAGTCTTTCAACATTGAATTTCAGGAAACTCTTGAGAAAACCTCTTCTACCAGGCTTAAAGTTAGCCTAAGTACCCTATTAAATAGACCTCTTAAGTCATTTTTTAATAACACAGAAAACTGATCATCATCACAGTCTAATGCAACAATTATTTATTGTGACCCTCTAGTTCAGCAAGGGAGGTGAGAAATCAATGATGGAAAACATCAATAACTTCTTGCCTGCTTTCATAAACCTAGCTAAGTAAGCTCTTACCATGAACAGCCATCATCTTTGCCAATTTATTTTTTTCTGCAATAAATGAGTGAGCAGCAAGCATTTCCACAGAAAGGCCTTAGGGGCCAATTCCCCAAGACCACTGTATTAAAGTTCTCAAAATAAAAGGTGCACCAACTTGTAATCATTTTTATATAAAGCAGGATCCACAATGACTCAGAAAAGTGATTCTACCATCTACTATGAAAACAGAATACCAACCTCCCTTTTGTAGATAGCTACAAGTTGATACGGCATGTCCAAAGTTCCATGCACTGGAATGACTGCTTTTAAATCAATCAACCAAATCGTATTTAATAATTAGATGAGAACACATAACTTCATTTTCAAAAGACTTAAAGTATTTTTTAAATAGATCTAAATTGTAGGCATTTATATATATTACAAGTTGTTATATTTCAAGACGGCCCTCAAAACACAATTCTAACCAAGTCAATGACTTAAAAATCAGAGCCTCAGTGTCTTGATCTGTAAAATGGAGATATTTGTATTGAAATTACAGTGGTATTAGAAATCAGTCTTATTATTACTACTGATGTTTTATTTTCTTTATTGGCTAGGGCAGGCGTCTGCAAACTTTTCTGTAAAGAGCTAGATGATAAATATTTTCAGCCTTGCAGGTCATAAAATCTGTAACAGAACTACTCAACTCTGCTGTTGTAACATGAAATCAGTATGGACAATATATACACACATGAGTGTGGCTGTGTGCCGATAAAACTTTATTTATGGACACTGACATTTGAATGTCATAGTTTTCACATATCATGAATTACTATTCTTTTGATTTTTTTCCAACCATCTACAAATATTTTTAAAAAGCATGCTTAGTATGTGGAAGACACACAAAGAAGTGGAGAACTAGACTGGATCAATGGGCCATAAATTGCCAACCCCTTGGCCAGAAGACTCTGATCCAACCTTATGTAAATTGATTATATATTTAATTGGCCAAAGAGTTTTTGGAAAAAATCACTTGTAACAAATTGAAAATTTCTATACATACAAAACCATGTTATTTTCATTTACTTTAAATTCTGTTGAACATTTTTGGGGAAGAAAATACTCTGTTTTCACTTTTAATTTCTTAATTTCACTATTTCAGTATTTAATCACCTTCCACTTTATAGATCTTTTAGTAGTATTTTCTCTCTAATGTAAAAAGTTCAACTATGGTACTTCAAAGCACTGCAAACAAATTTATTTCCAGTGCTTGTTAAACGTATTGCTTACTTTCCTTACTAAATTAACTGTGGTTTGTGAAACAAACAAATAAATCCAACAATACAAGATGCAAAAACAATTTCAATAAATAGGTCTTCATTTACTAATAATCTCCTTTCTGTCACTGACTTAAACACATCTGCCAGCAAGATGTGCAAACACCATATTTCTCCAGTTACACAATGTTAATTATAATGGAATTACACCACCAAGAAATTCTTAATCTTGTTGGCCACTCTTCGTGTTCTTATTACTCACTCCTAATCCATTAAATCTGTGCTGTAGTATTAAAACAGGCAGAAAGACAGGGAGAGAGAAGATGAATTTGATTTGGTCAAAAGGTGAAGGCATAATTTAGCTGAATAAGTTAAGCGGGGCATCGACTTTTTATCCCTTTATTTCTTATGCTTTTAATGCTGGATTATATGTAAAATGAACAAAAGACCATGAATATCAGGCCAGTTACACTGAGACAATCAAGCAAACCGACTATGGCACCAAACGACATGCTGTTGAGGTTCATAATAGTTGCTCTTGTGACATTAACTTAGAGTTTAAAGAGATTTACCAAGCATTCCTAATCTATCATTATCTTATAATCCACCAATTTATTTACCTTGTTGAACCTAATTAGAACGAAAAGTAAAAATGTTAGGGATGCAAAGATAAGTAAGTCAGAAATGTTTGTAAATCCTCAGAATAGGTCTCTGTTTTGTTTTCTGAGTCATGGCATCACATCAGCCCCCAAACAATTAACACAATATCCACGTTACCATGGATGCACATATCTACAGATAGTTAAGTACACAGATAATAACAGAAGGCAGCATAAAACACCGATTAAGACCACATGCTACAGAGCCAGACTGACCAGTTTTGTAAGCTCAGCCATTTATCTATCCGTGTGATCTTAAATAATTCACTTATCATTGTATTCCTGAGTTTCTCTGTAAAATGGAAAAAAAATAATCATAGCCACCATTGAATGTTAGAAGGATTAACTTAATATGCATAAAATTTTTATAATATTATCCGACACAAAGAACTATGTAGGGCTTCCCTGGTGGCGCAGTGGTTGAGAGTCTGCCTGCCGATGCAGGGGACATGGGTTCGTGCCCCGGTCTGGGAAGATCCCACATGCCGCGGAGCGGCTGGGCCCGTGAGCCATGGCCGCTGAGCCTGAGTGTCTGGAGCCTGTGCTCCGCAACGGGAGAGGCCACAGGAGTGAGAAGCCCGTGTACCACACACACACAAGAAAAAAAGCAAACAAAAAAAATCTATGTAAATGTTAAATAAAGCAATGGCTAAAAAAGTATTATTGAATAATACTCTATTACCATTTCTTTATAATATTTGCACTTTGATAGGTGATTACTACACGGCTCTTTTTAGATCTCTATGAGAAAAAAAATCATAAGAACTTAATAGCCCCATCAATGATAAATGTTTGCCAATGATACAGGTGAAAAGGCAATCTAAGGGTTGTTTGCCTCAAATACCACCAATGTCTGACATAATTAATGAAACAAAATTACAGGGCAACAGGGCACTTAATTCTAAAGCACCTAATAATGAAGAAGCCTTTAACCAGCAGTATAGACTCGGCCACTTAATTAGCTCCTGCTACATAAAGTGGTTATCCTCAATCCAGTGTTTTCTTTTCTTCTAAACACCCCTATGACCTACTGTCTCCAAACTCCAAGGTCCTCATCAATAAATTTGACAAGATTCTTTATTTATTTTTATTTATTTATTTATTTATGGTTGCACTGGGTCTTCATTGCTGCGCAGAGGCTTTCTGTAGTTGCGGTGAGTGGGGACTACTCTTTGCTGCAGTGTGCAGGCTTCTCCTTCAGGTGGCTTCTCTTGTTGCGGAGCACAGGCTCTAGGCCCACAGGCTTTCATAGTTGCAGCACGTGGGCTCAGTAGTCGTGGCTCGTAGGCTCTAGAGTGCAGGCTCTGCAGTTGTGGTGCACGGGTTTAGCTGCTCCGCGGCACGTGGGCTCTTCCCAGACCAGGGATCGAACCCGTGTCCCCTGCACTGGCAGGCACATTCTTAACCACTGCGCCACCAGGGAAGTCCCAAACTTGACAAGATTCTTAACTGGGCCCTATTTAGCAGCACACCACTTTGCTAACTACCACAGAGAATGTCAATACACAAAAGAGACAGCCCGAACTATCAAGGAGCTTACAATCTATTTAGAGAAACAAACTATAAAAAAGTGAGATGATGGCAACATAAAACTATACAAAAAGGAAGTAAGAACCCAAAATGCAAACATGGGTGCAGTGCTTTAGTGTCTCTACAGTGTTCTCACCAGTACAGTAACTCATTCTGTGCCTCCATCCCACTGTAGACCAGCAAGTTAAAAAAAAGTGCTATCTTGGTATTACAGACTACCAAGCAGAGCCTCGGGAAATCTAAGTAAGTTGCACGAAGTCTTACAATTACAGACAAAGCCATAGTGCAGAACATAGATATTCATGCTCACATCCATGATTTTAAGCTACAGCGCTCTGTTCCCTGAAAGGAGAGACCCACAAGACTCCAGCACTCTGTGATCACTTCCTAGAGAGAGGGTATGAGCCAGTTCATGATGAGTGGTCAGAAGTGGGCATCTGACCAAAAGGGAAGGTCACTGCAAATGGGAAATGGTGTCAGATCAATGAAGTAAAGAAAAAGTCCAGGTCAATGGCTCTAAATGGAGCGTTTGGAGAGGAGGTGTGTGTTGGCACAAGTAGAAAAGTCATTAGCTAGTATTCTGTGTTTCCTATTGGCTGTGCAAAAGACAGGAAAGAAGGACTGGAGTTTTAAAGCAATTGCATCAGGCATTATGAAGCTAAATTTCAACTCCACCACCTCTAATGTGTATCTACCCCTTTATCTCTTGAGACTCTGATATGACCTACACACCCAGTCAATCTGATTCACCTGGGATCCCCAAACCAATTGCTACCCCATACTGAATGACAGCAGGCACTTGAGTAAATCTTAAGATACACAGTACACTTATGATGCTAGAAGCATTGTGCTAAAATCTTTCACATGTCATTTAATCTTCAAACTAACCACAGCAGCTGTGTCAGGGTCCCCAAGACTACTTCTAAAATCAAAGATTTGCTAGAAAGATTCACAGGACTCAGCATCTAAGTGGCACTTATGTCTAAGATTTATTACAATGATGTAGTAGGAATACAAAGTTGGATGATAAAAAAATAAATAAAAACCACAGGCAGAGTCTGGAGTAATCCATATGCAAGTTTCCTTACATGTCCTTCCTCCCATTGGGTGGTCACATAGAGTGTATACTTTCCTAGCAATGAAAATGCATCAACACGGGTGGAATATTTCTGTCCAGGAATGCTGATTAGGGACTCAGTGTGGGCACTGTTTATTCCGTTTGTAAGAGGGCTGGTCACATAGGTGCACTCTGCTAGAATTACCAAAATTCCATACGACTCAAAGACAGCAGGTGTTGAGCATACACCACATTATTTGTACAGACAGTCTAGGCATAGTGCTCAACTCTTGTCAATTAAAACAATTATATTAGTACCAGCCAAGATCTCAGATGTCAGCCAAGGGCCAATCTCACATGCATTCCTTAGTATATCAGACCTGAGACTCCTATCCTAACTCTTTCTTACACAGGAGGCAATTATTATTGTTTCATGTAGAAGAAGTAACTGAGTTACAGACATTATTTAACTCATCTAGGATCCTAGAAGTTCTAAGTGCCAGACAATGTGTCATAGCTTGAGAGCTCCTGCAACAGACATGACACAAGGTTACAGGCGAGCTGTTTTGTTTTAGGAGACATCCGGGAAACTGAAGGGCTACTTGTAGGTGGGCACAATGATAGCCAGGTGTGGAAAAAGGAAGGATAGCAAGCTAATCCCAGGGTTTGTAGTTAAATTGGTTACCATCGTGGTCAAGCAGGAGTCAGTCCCACTGTGGTACAGTGTGAAACGAACTTCAAAGTTTTCCACTCAAAATACCGACCAGGGCAATATCTATTTACTGGTTGTTCATCCCCTATTGGTCAAGGTTCTCAGGAGCTATTAACTCCTCATAGTAGAGAAATCTTAGGGCAGAAAGCAAAAATCCCTGAGGCAGAACACAACCTGGTTTTGCAGCAAGGGTGGGAGCCAAAATCTGCATCCAGAGAATGAAAGATAGGGTATAAAAAGAATAAACAGCCTGTATTAAACCTCAGGCAGTGTGACTCCCCATGCTATACCTGAGTCATCATGGTGGGTTCTGTCAGATTCCTTTAGAATGGATTAGAAGTCCCTAAGTAGCTTTCAAGGATTAAAAAAAAGAATAAACATTGTGGACCAATGTGACAGTGGCAACTCCAGCTTTTGCACGGCGAAGAAGGTAACAGAGTAAAAAAAAAAAATCTGTCTTAAAAATCCCACACACCTCAGTTCAGCATTCTTTACAGAAACGCTATTTGTTTAAGGCCGGCAATTGTTGATATATAAAGTTTTGCAGAAAGCCTGACTCTGGCTCAGTCAGGTTTCTGTTCATTACCCTGGAAGATATGAAGGTTTTATTTATATATTTATACATATACAATCAGTAGTTTTTTAACATTTTCCAAGGGTTGGAAAATCACCATCACCTAGTCCCAGAATATTTTCATCCCCCTACAAAAGAAACTATATAAATTCACTCCCATATTTCCATTCAAAATCATTCCCAATTTCTCCTCCTCCTAGCCCCTGGCAACCACCAATCTATTTTTTGTCTTTATGAATACGCCTATTCTGGAAATTTCATATAAATGGAATCATACAATACATGCCTTCTTTTACGTAGCATAATGTTTGCAAGATTCATCCATGTTGTAGCATTATCAGTACTTCATTTGTTTTTGTTTCCAAATAACTTTCCATCATATGGATATTCAGTACTTGTTTATCTGCACATCAGCTGATGAACATTTAGGATGACTCCAGTTTTTCACTCTCACGACTAATGTTTCTATGAACAGTGTGGCTTTATGTTCTCATTTCTCTTGGGTATATATCTAGGAAGGGAATTTCTGGGTCAAATGATAACCTTATGTTTAACATTGAGGGATAGCCAAACTGTTTTCCAAATAAGCTATATTATTTTACAATTCCACCAGCAGTGTATGAAGGTTCCAATTTTTTCCTTCATCAACACTTGTTTTTGGCAATTACAAATATTTGAAGGCCAGTAATTTCAAGATCAATGGCTTGATTAAGAAGTTTCCCAATTCTTTACATTCAGTGTTCCTAAATACGTATTATGGAGAAGGTAGATGCCTTGCAGCTTACAAAAATGACATGCCATCCAGTAGTTGTTGTCATAGTGGGAAAACAAAAACATCCTCACCTATATACATAATAGTGGCAGATGGAGGTAAGTTTTCACAGTAATTCCAAATGGAAAGATCAAACCCAAGAAGGTGTGATTTGAGGGTTACTTTTAGAGTAGGATTTGGGTGGAAGTAAAGGAACCTAACAAAAGAGAAAGATAGTTGTTATGACTGTTTGCATCCCCCCAAATTCATATGGTGAAGCCCTAATACCCAATTTCATGGTATTTGGAGGTGGGTCCTTTGGAAGGTAATTAGGTTTACATGAAGTCATGTGGGTAGGGCTTCCATCATGGGATTAGTGTCCTTGTAAGACTAGAGACACAACAAACACAGACCAGTGCTAGCTCTCTTCAACATGTGAGAACACAGGGAACAGGTAGCCATCTGCAAGCCAAGAAGGCTCTCACCAGAAACCCAATCTCCTAGCACCCTAATCTTTGACTTCCCAGCCTCTGTAATTGTGAGAAATAAATGTCTGCTTAAGCAACCCAGAATATGGTATTTTGTTATGGCAGCTTGAGCTGAAACAATTGCATACCAGATGCAGGAAACACTATGAGCGACAACATAGAAAAAAGAGATGAGTACTTGTATTTACCCAAAATCAACTAGTGAAATACTGATCAACTTATTTAAACTTGTGTCCTGAACAGTGTGAAAAGAATATCCTCCTAGTAGATGGAAAGGAAATGGAAAGAGAACCTAAAACAAATAAGATGTAAGAAGAAAGCTGTCACAGGGAAATAAATAGAAGCATGGTATGAATTTGGCAAAGCCAATTCCTTTAACGTCAAGGTCTATAATTCTGAAAAAAGCTATCAAATATTCTCCGATAAAAGATGGCATAAGATCCAGCTTAAAACCATAAAAATAATGCTAAAAGCAGTCTCAAATGTGAATAATGATTATGAGTTATAAGTAAATAAACAAAGCTGTTATAAATTACCCTGCCATAATTAAAATAAAGTCATCATTTTGTATTACCTTTTATTGTTGATATGGGCCAAAATTAAGGAATATTCCAAGAGAGTGTACCTTAAAAGATAGAGAGAAATGACCTCAAAGCTCTAGGAGAAGAAGTTTAATAGACACTTCAGTTGATAACTGGGGACATCTAAATAATAAATAGGAAAATAATGCACTTTAGAAAATCCACTATAACCCAAATAGTAGACTGTGGCAAAGCCAAGCCAAATAACATTTTTCAGTAACAGTTGGTAAAGGCATACAAGAGCAAAGAGAATTTAAATAAAGGAAGTAAAGTTCAATTCACTGAGAGATTCTCTGTTTCATATGCATTTCTAGAGATATTTTTCTGTAACTGGGATACAAAAAATCAAAAATATCTTAAACATGTATGTTTATTTTTGGAGCCCTAGAAAAGGTATTTAACTATAGCCAAGACAGATGATCGTCCCAAGTAAGGAAATGGTTCAAATATAAATCACCAACTCTCTTCCTTCAGAGTTTACTGTTAACATCAAGCTAGACATATGAAAATTCGCACTGCAACAACTCACCATTTCTCTGCATCCAGGCATTTATGGAAGATCAGATCTGCCTCCTGGAAATGTGCTGAGTATTAGTATCTGCAAGCCCTGGGTAAACCTAGGGGACAGCTGAGCCCAAAGCCTCATCACGTCTTTAAACACTTAACGCCTTCAACTCTAGCATTCACTTTAACAGATGCTCTCACATCCCACATGTCAGCACAGCTTCCTACAAACCCCTATACATAGAAAACACGATGACACATCTTGGTCATAACTGATAAGCAAAATTGGAATTGCTATAGAACCATCTGATAAGCCACTCCTAGCATGATGAGAAATGGAAGGACCTCATTCCTGATAGGAAAATACGGGGGAGAAGAATGGTGGATTGGGACCAATCCTCCTTGGTTATATGTAACCCTTTACTCTGCCTTTACATCAGGGGAAAGGATCCCTTTGGTTTAATACAATAAGCACGTGTTTCAGAAAAATATACAAGGTAAAGAATTAGTGATAATGGAATTTTTACAGTTATATGCCACAAAATATTTAAACCAATTTACAAATTACTTATTTTCTACACATCCGGGCTTGGGCATGTATTGAAAAACAGCGATTATTAGACTTATATTTTGAAAGAAAGTTACAAGATGTGTACCTGTTCCCAATTTCTTTAAAAAATAGAAACATACCATACTATCTGATTCCAAAATGCACTTCTATAAACTTTCTATTTACCTGAAACTGGTAAAATCCTTAAATTGGGTTGTACATTTCAATTATTGTGTTCTTATCTCCCCTTGACTCCTCCTTAGAAAGCTGTGGTTAAATTGATGGTGTCTCTTCCTAACTTTAGCTACACGCCAACCTCTTTCACATCTCTATACACGCTGAACCTGCAGCTCTGGCTCCCTGTAATCTCGTCCTCTTTGATCTCTGCACACCTGCTTTTCGTATCCTGTGAAACTCAGCTGAAACGTTTTCTTCTAAAAAGACACTGGCGGGCTTCCCTGGTGGCGCAGTGGTTGAGAGTCCACCTACTGATGCAGGAGACACGGGTTCGTGCCGCGGTCCGGGAAGATCCCACATGCCGCGGAGCGGCTGGGCCCATGAGCCATGGCCGCTGAGCCTGCACATCTGGAGCCTGTGCTCCGCAATGGGAGAGGCCACAACAGTGAGAGGCCCGCGTACCGCAAAAAAAAAAAAAAAAAAAAAAAAAAAAACTGGCTTTCCCCATCACACTAATTAGTCTCTACCCGTGTAATTCAGTCTATGTAACCCACTCTTCCTTCCCTTTCAGTCACAACATTGCTATCACTGTGCCTCTTTCTTACTTTTACACTATTTTTCTCTATTTGCTTTTACATATTTAGTTATTTGTCTGTTACCATCTCCCCCTGTAGACTTTAAGCTCCATGAATGGTAGATCTATATTTAATTTATTTACCACTTTCTTTGTGTACCCAACATCTTGCAGGCACTCAAATTTTTTCAATTAATACATACATGTTCAACTTTATATCTGGATTGCTACAAAGTTAATTATGGTTCTATGAAAAACCTTTTGTTTTCTTTATGCACTGCTATATTTTACAGAATTTCTAAAATGAACACATGTATTTGACTTGTGAAATCAAGAAAAAAAATTCTCTTTTTTGAGCGTTGCTTTCCCTTTATAATGCTATTCTTAGGGCTTTGGTTTTCTGATATACTCCATATATTTGAGGTAAAAGCAGTCATTTACTGCTAGGTGATCAGAATATAGGTATTAGTCACATCTGTGGAGATGATGTTCACACAGTAAAGAAGATATTGAAATATCTGGTAGTTCTGGTAATGATTATGACCTTCAAAACATACTCAAGGGGGAAAAAATAGGTACCAAACAATTGACAGTTTTTACAAAAGATTAGAACAAACAGCATGAAATCACTTCCAGAAATGACAGCAATCAATCTGTTTCTTAAATGGTATCAGTGGCAGAGTCCATACCGGAAAACAGATTGTTTGGAACTAGATCAGCCCTCCAGGCCAGGAAGGTGCCAAGAGAAGGAGCCTGAAAGTTATGACAATAAATAAAGAGCAACCTTCTTATACTACAGACAGGAAGGAAGCCCAAAAGAAGATAAGAGGGGCTGCTGAAGCATGAGGACCAAGAATCATGCCACAAAAAAGCCCAGTAGCATCAACGTCCCAAAGAAGCAAACTAAATTTCAGGGGATGAACTCCAGTCCTTGGAAAAGAAGCTTTAAGAAGTTAGATAACGTCCAAGTCCTACATTTAATGTCGGATCCTAAAGGAATAAGCTTTGAGACAGAGCAGAGTGTTCTACTTTTCAGAATGTGCGTCCAAGCATATTTCGTATAAAAGAAAAGTCTCATTATTTGAAATAACTCACAAAGCAAAGGCCAGACTAGCAGCAAGCATAATCCACCCATGAGCTACAGGGCAGTGGGTTGTAGCTCCCTCAAACCTGCTACGGAAGGGCAAGGTCTATTCAAGAAAAGGAGACGAGGCTGAGGCTGCAAGGGTTTCAAAAGGCCGTGGCTTTGAGGTAAGAAGGGTATGTGGACTGAAGCCACTCTGGGCGTAACATCAACTATAATCAAAGTAAGGGAGCTCGTCAGCACTTGGTGTGAATGTAAACTGGTACAACCGTTTCAGGAAGCAATTCACCAACGTATCCAGTAAAACTGACACACATACCGTACAACTCAATGATTCAACATCTGTGGGGGGATGTCCCCAGAGAAACGTTTACATCAGGAGGATGTATGTACCAGGAAATTCATTGCCACAGTTAAAGTGGAAATGTTTGAAACTGAAATGCCCACATGAGAACAGATAGACATCATGATCCAGTCACACACTAAGACTATTATATTACATTTAAAATAAATGATGTTGCTGAGCTGGGGTCTGCGCTTCCAGTGAATGCTGTGGGAGCAAGCGGATGACCCTGGCACCAATAAGGGCACTGGCTGGGCAGCCTGGGCGAGCTGGAGCCTACCAGAAAGCTTAGATCCTGTGGCCAAGGGCACAGACCTAGGCGAAGTGGAGCGTGGCAGGCAGCCTTATGACAGCTACTGTCCGTGAGAACTCTTCATACAGATGAAGTATATCCAATAGCTGGAAAGATGCAGTTTTGGAGGATCTAAAAATGGTGATGACTTCTACTCCAACTTAGAAAGGCAATTCTCTGGTGGACCATGACCCCAAGCTTCCTTGATGAGACCACTGCCTGGATAATCAGTTGGGAGGGGGAACCTTGAAGATGGCGGAAGAGTAAGACGCGGAGATCGCCTTCCTCCCCACGGATACACCAGAAATACATCCACACGTGGAACAACTCCTACAGAACTCCTACTGAAGGCTGGCAGAAGACCTCAGACCTCCCAAAAGGCAAGAAACTCCCCACGTAACTGGGTAGGGCAAAAGAAAAAACAGAGACAAAAGAATAAGGACGGCACCTGCACCAGTGGGAGGGAGCTGTGAAGGAGGAAAAGTTTCCACACACTAGGAAGCCCCTCCGCGGGCGGAGACTGCGGGAGGCAGAGGGGGGAGTTTCGGGACCGCGGAGTAGTGCACAGCGACGGGTGCGGAGGGCAAAGCGGGGAGATTCCTGCACAGAAGATCGGTGCCGACCGGCACTCACCAACCCGAGAGGCTTGCTGCTCACCCGCCGGGGCGGGCGGGGCTGCGAGCTGAGGCTAAGGTTTTGGTTTTGGACGGAGCTCAGGGAGAGGACTGGGGTTGGCGGCTTGAACATAGCCTGAAGGGGTTAGTGCACCACGACTAGCCGGGAGGGAGTTCGGGGAAAAGCCTGCACCGGCCGAAGAGGCAAGAGACTTTTTCTTCCCTCTTTGTCTCCTGGTGCGCGAGGAGAGGGGTCTAAGAGCGCTGCTTAAAGGAACTCCAGAGACGGGCGCGAGCCGCGGCTAAAAGCACGAACCCCAGAGACGGGCGCGAGCCGCGGCTGAGGGCGCGAGCCCCCGAGACGGGCGCGAGCCGCGGCTGAAAGCGCAAAACCCCAGAGACAGGAGCGAGCCGCGGCTAAAACCGCGGACCCAAGAGCCGGGCGGGAGACGCTAAGGCTGCTGCTGCCGCCACCAAGGGGCCTGTGTGCGAGCACAGGTCACTCTCCACACCCCTCTTCCGCGGAGCCTGTGCAGCCCGCCACTGCCAGGTTCCCGGGATCCAGGGACAACTTCCCCGGGAGTACGCACGGCGGGTCTCAGGCTGGTGCAACATCACGCCGGCCTCTGCCGCAACGTCACGCTGCCTCTGCAGCCGCAGGCCCGCCCCGCACGTAGTGCCCCTCCTAACCCCATCCCCCAACCCCCGGCCTGAGTGAGCCGGAGGCCCCGAATCAGCGGCTCCTTTAACCCCGTCCTGTCTGAGCGAAAAAACAGACGCCCTCCAGCGACCTACACGCAGAGGCAGGGCCAAATCCAAAGCTGAGCTCCTGTGAGCTGTGAGAACAAAGAAGAGAAAGGGAAATCTCTCCCAGCAGCCACAGAAGCAGCGGATTAAAGCTCCACAATCAACTTGATATACCCTGCATCTGTGGAATACCTGAATAGACAAGGAATGATCCCAAATTGAAGAGGTGGAATTTAGGAGCGAGATCTATGATTTTTTTCCCTTTTCCTCTTTTTGTGAATGTGTACGTGTATGCTTCTGTGTGAGATCCTGTCTGTATACTCTTGCTTCCACCATTTGTCCTAGGGCTCTATCCGTCCATGACTTTTTTTTAAAAAATTCTTTTTCTTAATAATTAAGTTTAATTGTAATAACTTTATTATACTTTACCTTCGTTCTTTCTTTCTTTCCTTCCTTCCTTCCCTCCTTTAGACAACGAATCACCCCAAATTGAGGAGGTGGTCTCAGGGAGCAGGATTTATGATTTTTCCCCCTTTACCTCTTTTTGTGAAGGTGTATGTATATGCTTCTGTGTAAGATTTTCTCTGTATAGCTTTGCTTCCAACATTTGTCCTAAGGTTCTATCCGTCCCTTTTTTTTTTTTTCTAAATATTTTTTAATTCAATAACTATATTATACTTTATTTTATTTTTACTGTATCATCTTTCTTTCTGTCTTTTTTCCTTCCTTCCCTCCTTCCTTCCTTCCTCCCTCCCTCCCTCCCTTCTTTCTTTCCTTCTTTGCTTCTTTCTTCGTTCCTTCCTTTCCTCCTTTCCTTCTTTCTTTACTCATACTTCTACTAATTCTCCCTACTTTTTCTCCCTTTTATTCTGAGCTGTGTGGATGAAAGGCTCTTGGGGCTCCAGCCAGGAGTCAGGGCTCTGCCTCTGAGGTAGGAGAGCCAACTTCAGGACACTGGTCAACAAGAGACCTCCCAGCTCCACATAATATTAAACGGTGGAAATCTCCCAGAGACCTCCATCTTAACACCAGCACCCAGCTTCACTCAACGACCAGCAAGCCACAGTGCTGGACAACCTATGCCAAACAACTAGCAAAACAGGAACACAACCCCACCCATTAGCAGAGAGGCTGCCTAAAATCATAATAAGGCCACAGACACCCCAAAACACACCACCAGACGTGAACCTGCCCACTAGAGAGACAAGATCCAGCCTCATCCAGCACAACACAGGCACTAGTCCCCTCCACCAGGAAGCCTACACAACCCACTGAAACAACCTTAGCCACTGGAGACAGACATCAAAAACAACGGGAACTACGAAAGTGCAGCCTGCAAAAAGGAGACCCCAAACACAGTAAGATAAGCAAAATGAGAAGACAGAAAAACACACAGCAGATGAAGGAGCAAGATAAAAACCCACCAGACCTAACAAATGAAGAGGAAATAGGCAATCTACCTGAAAAAGAATTCAGAATAATGATAGTAAGGATGATCCGAAATCTTGGAAGTAGAATGGACAAAATGCAAGAAACAGTTAACAAGGACCTACAAGAACTAAAGATGAAACAAGCAACAATGAACAATGCAATAAATGAAATTAAAATCACTCTAGATAGGATCAATAGCAGAATAACTGAGGCAGAAGAACGGATAAGTGACCTGGAAGATAAAGTAGTGGAAATAACTACTGCAGAGCAGAATAAAGAAAAAAGAATGAAAAGAACTGAGGACAGTCTCAGAGACCTCTGGGACAACATGAAACGCACCAACATTCGAATTATAGGGGTTCCAGAAGAAGAAGAAAGAAAGAAAGGGACTGAGAAAATATTTGAAGAGATTATAGTTGAAAACTTCCCTAATATGGGAAAGGAAATAGTTAATCAAGTCCAGGAAGCACAGAGGGTCCCATACAGGATAAATACAAGGAGAAACACGCCAAGACACATATTAATCAAACTGTCAAAAATTAAATACAAAGAAAGCATATTAAAAGCAGCAAGGGAAAAACAACAAATAACACACAAGGGAATCCCCATAAGGTTAACAGCTGATCTCTCAGCAGAAACCCTACAAGCCAGAAGGGAGTGGCAGGACATACTGAAAGTGCTTAAGGAGAATAGCCTGCAACCAAGACTACTCTACCCAGCAAGGATCTCATTCACATTTGATGGAGAAATTAAAACCTTTACAGACAAGCAAAAGCTGAGAGAGTTCAGCACCACCAAACCAGCTTTACAACAAATGCTAAAGGAACTTCTCTAGACACGAAACACAAGAGAAGGAAATGACCTATAGTAGCGAACCCAAAACAATATATAAAATGGAAATAGGAACATACATATCGATAATTACCTTAAATGTAAATGGACTAAATGCTCCCACCAAAAGACACAGATTGGCTGAATGGATACAAAAACAAGACCCTTATATATGCTGTCTACAAGAGACCCACTTCAGAACTAGAGACACATACAGACTGAAAGTAAGGGGATGGAAAAAGATATTCCATGCAAATGGAAACCAAAAGAAAGCTGGAGTAGCAATTCTCATATCAGACAAAATAGACTTTAAAATAAGGACTATTAAAAGGGACAAAGAAGGACACTACATAATGATCAAGGGATCGATCCAAGAAGAAGATATAACAATTGTAAATATTTATGCACCCAACATAGGAGCACCTCAATACATAAGGCAAATACTAACAACCATAAAAGGGGAGATCAACAGTAACACATTCATAGTAGGGGACTTTAACACCCCACTTTCACCCATGGACAGATCATCCAAAATGAAAATAAATAAAGAAACACAAGCTTTAAATGATACATTAAACAAGATGGACTTAATTGATATTTATAGGACACTCCATCCAAAAACAACAGAATACACATTTTTCTCAAGTGCTCATGGAACATTCTCCAGGATAGATCATATCTTGGGTCACAAATCAAGCCTTGGTAAATTTAAGAAAACTGAAATTGTATCAAGTATCTTTTCCGACCACAACGCCATGAGACTAGATATCAATTACAGGAAAAGATCTGTAAAAAATACAAACACATGGAGGCTAAACAATACACTACTTAATAATGAAGTGATCACTGAAGAAATCAAAGAGGAAATAAAAAAATACCTAGAAACAAATGACAATGGAGACACAACGACCCAAAACCTATGGGATGCAGCAAAAGCAGTTCTAAGGGGGAAGTTTATAGCAATACAAGCCCACCTTAAGAAGCAGGAAACATCTCGAATACACAACCTAACCTTGCACCTCAAGCAATTAGAGAAAGAAGAACAAAAAAACCCCAAAGCTAGCAGAAGGAAAGAAATCATAAAAATCAGATCAGAAATAAATGAAAAAGAAATGAAGGAAACAATAGCAAAGATCAATAAAACTAAAAGCTGGTTCTTTGAGAAGATAAACAAAATAGATAAACCACTAGCCAGACTCATCAAGAAAAAAAGGGAGAAGACTCAAATCAATAGAATTAGAAATGAAAAAGGAGAAGTAACAACTGACACTGCAGAAATAAAAAAAATCATGAGAGATTACTACAAGCAACTCTATGCCAATAAAATGGACAATCTGGAAGAAATGGACAAATTCTTAGAAATGCACAACCTGCCAAGACTGAATCAGGAAGAAATAGAAAATATGAACAGACCAATCACAAGCACTGAAATTGAAACTGTGATTAAAAATCTTCCAACAAACAAAAGCCCAGGACCAGATGGCTTCACAGGTGAATTCTATCAAACGTTTAGAGAAGAGCTAACACCTATCCTTCTCAAACTCTTCCAAAATATAGCAGAGGGAGGAACACTCCCAAATTCCTTCTACGAAGCCACCATCACCTTGATACCAAAACCAGACAAGGATGTCACAAAGAAAGAAAACTACAGGCCAATATCACTGATGAACATAGATGCAAAAATCCTCAACAAAATACTAGCAAACAGAATCCAACAGCACATTAAAAGGATCATACACCATGATCAAGTCGGGTTTATTCCAGGAATGCAAGGATTCTTCAATATACGCAAATCTATCAATGTGATAAACCATATTAACAAATTGAAGGAGAAAAACCATATGATCATCTCAATAGATGCAGAGAAAGCTTTCGACAAAATTCAACACCCATTTATGATAAAAACCCTCCAGAAAGTAGGCATAGAGGGAACTTTCCTAAACATAATAAAAGCCATATATGACAAGCCCACAGCAAACATCATCCTCAATGGTGAAAAACTGAAAGCATTTCCACTAAGATCAGGAACAAGACAAGGTTGCCCACTCTCACCACTCTTATTCAACATAGTTTTGGAAGTTTTAGCCACAGCAATCAGAGAAGAAAAGGAAATAAAAGGAATCCAAATCGGAAAAGAAGAAGTAAAGCTGTCACTGTTTGCAGATGACATGATACTATACATAGAGAATCCTAAAGATGCTACCAGAAAACTACTAGAGCTAATCAATGAATTTGGTAAAGTAGCAGGATACAAAATTAATGCACAGAAATCTCTGGCATTCCTATATACTAATGATGAAAAATCTGAAAGTGAAATCAAGAAAACACTCCCATTTACCATTGCAACAAAAAGAATAAAATATCTAGGAATAAACCTACCTAAGGATACGAAAGACCTGTATGCAGAAAATTATAAGACACTGATGAAAGAAATTAAAGATGATACAAATAGATGGAGAGATATACCATGTTCTTGGATGGGAAGAATCAACATTGTGAAAATGACTCTACTACCCAAAGCAATCTACAGATTCAATGCAATCCCTATCAAACTACCACTGGCATTTTTCACAGAACTAGAACAAAAAATTTCGCAATTTGTATGGAAACACAAAAGACCCCGAATAGCCAAAGCAATCTTGAGAACGAAAAAAGGAGCTGGAGGAATAAGGCTCCCTGACTTCAGACTATATTACAAAGCAACAGTAATCAAGACAGTATGGTACTGGCACAAAAACAGAAAGATAGATCAGTGGAACAGGATAGAAAGCCCAGAGATAAACCCACGCACATATGGACACCTTATCTTTGATAAAGGAGGCAGGAATGTACAGTGGAGAAAGGACAGCCTCTTCAATAAATGGTGCTGGGAAAACTGGACAGGTACATGTAAAAGTATGAGATTAGATCACTCCCTAACACCATACACAAAAATAAGCTCAAAATGGATTAAAGACCTAAATGTAAGGCCAGAAACTATCAAACTCTTAGAAGAAAACATAGGAAGAACACTCTATGACATAAATCACAGCAAGATCCTTTCTGACCCACCTCCTAGAGTAATGGAAATAAAAACAAAAATAAACAAATGGGACCTAATGAAACTTCAAAGCTTTTGCACAGCAAAGGAAACCATAACCAAGACCAAAAG
Source organism: Phocoena sinus (assembly GCF_008692025.1). Classification (NCBI taxonomy): domain Eukaryota; kingdom Metazoa; phylum Chordata; class Mammalia; order Artiodactyla; family Phocoenidae; genus Phocoena; species Phocoena sinus. The sequence continues at coordinate 13,676,769 of NC_045773.1, forward strand.
ACAACCCTCAGAATGGGAGAAAACATTTGCAAATGAAGCAACTGACAAAGGATTAATCTCCAAAATTTACAAGCAGCTCATGCAGCTCAATAACAAAAAAACAAACAACCCCATCCAAAAATGGGCAGAAGACCTAAATAGACATTTCTTCAAAGAAGATATACAGAATGCCAACAAACACATGAAAGAATGCTCAACATCATTAATCATTAGAGAAATGCAAATCAAAACTACAATGAGATATCATCTCACACCAGTCAGAATGGCCATCATCAAAAAATCTAGAAACAATAAATGCTGGAGAGGGTGTGGAGAAAAGGGGACACTCTTGCACTGCTGGTGGGAATGTGAATTGGTTCAGCCACTGTGGAGAACAGTATGGAGGTTCCTTACAAAACTACACATAGAATTACCATATGACCCAGCAATCCCACTACTTGGCATATACCCTGAGAAAACCAAAATTCAAAAAGAGTCATGTACCAAAATGTTCATTGCAGCTCTATTTACAATAGCCAGGACATGGAAACAACCTAAGCGCCCATCATCGGATGAATGGATAAAGAAGATGTGGCACATATACACAATGGAATATTACTCAGCCTTAAAAAGAAATGAAATTGAGCTATTTGTAATGAGATGGATAGACCTAGAGTCTGTCATACAGAGTGAAGTAAGTCAGAAAGAAAAAGACAAATACCGTATGCTAACACATATATATGGAATTTAAGGGAAAAAAAATGTCATGAAGAACCTAGGGGTAAGACAGGAATAATGACGCAGACCTACTGGAGAACGGACTTGAGGATATGGGGAGGGGGAAGGGTGAGTTTTGACAGGGCGAGAGAGAGTCATGGACATATACACACTAACAAACGTAGTAAGGTAGATAGCTGGGGGAAAGCAGCCGCAAGGCACAGGGATATTAGCTCGGTGCTTTGTGACAGCCTGGAAGGGTGGGATGGGGAGAGTGGGAGGGAGGGAGACGCAAGAGGGAAGACATATGGGAACATATGTATATGTATAGCTGATTCACTTTGTTATAAAGCAGAAACTAACACACCATTGTAAAGCAATTATACCCCAATAAAGATGTTTAAAAAAAAAAATAAAATAAAATAAATGATGTTGATCATATTAAATATAGGGAGAAAGAAAGCCATTACCCAAAGGATATACACTGTATCATGTTTTTAAATTAAGTTTTAACACAAAACAGTGTGTGTATATAAATGTATATATATACTTATACACACACATCTATTTAGTTAAATAGATGTGTATAAAAGTATAAATACTTGAATAGGAAGGAAACACTTACTTCAAGATATGTAATACCTCTGAAGAGGTGGGAAGGAGGAGACTGGGGTGAGGGGCTTCATTTATATCTGTACTTTAAGGATTCAATTATATCTATAATTAAAATGGATCTAAATATTAAAACATTCAACTGTTTTCAAAGGTGGTTAAGGATACATGGATATGGATGAGTACTGTCTTCTATAATATTATTTATCTTTAGAATATTTATAACATTTTTAACAATTAACATGGCAGAAAATATTTTTCTTGCAGAGCTTCCTCTTTTCTACTGAACACCACTATTTTAAATTTCTATTAAGTACGATTCTCAGATTACATTTAACAGCACTGCAGAGTATGTACACTGACATTTATTATGTACTTCCTGGAATGCAGCCTCAGCCCTTACTCAGGTAGAAACGCTCTCCTACCTAAGGCTTTGATACTCCTCACATGATCATTGTGGCTGATTTTATGTGATGCTTTTCATGGACTCTATGCTCTTTTTCTGACTTTGTGAAAAATTTTGTGTTATCAAATTTCATGTTAGGAAGATTCATTCTGTAATATCAACTCATAATGTCAAAATTCAGTCATGCATAATTTCCCTCTCCTTCGGTCTGAGACATCGTCTGTCTTACTACCATTACTAATTTTTGAAAGGAAAAAGGAAAGATGGGGGAGGGGCTAGCATTATCCCTTTCAAGGAAAAGAGTGACAGACATTTATAAAAGCTCAATACTAAACAAATGTAAATCTGATCAATTGTCTGATCATAGTTGACTACCAGGAAGACACCATTTAAGATTCATCACTATAATCTACACATCAACTGTCCAAATTCAGGGGAATAAAACACCCATTGATCTGAAGTGCTAGATTATTTGGGGATGTAGAAATAGGAAGACTTCAAATGAAGTATTTGTACTCGTATCCCCAGCTTAAGCTGCATTGAACCAAATTTCCACACTCAGGACTATTTAAGCCATATTACCCACCTTATCTCTAAGAGCAAACCTTGAGCAAATACACATTTAAAAAAATCAGTCCTATCTTTGAATAGTGGAGACCACTTAAGCCCAGGTTGAAAGTGTGCAAAATTTGTAACTATAAAATGAGAGTTAAACAAACATAGTATTCCACCAGATAACATGATGTAATGAATCCTAATAAGAAATAAGGCTCCTAGTATTTTCTACCCTCATTTCTGAACACAATAAGGAATGCAGCATGCCGATGAGCCCATTCCACCAAATAAAAATTTTTAACTCCACTCATATAGTTTGTTGCTAACCTCATCCCACCTTCTGTAATCTAGATGTGTACAATGTAAGAAACTCAGAACAACAAAAATACACCCTCAATTGATTCACTTTGCTATTTTGTTAATTTCCCTGGGAGCAAAAAGTTATTTCCTATGAGAAGGATGCTGTCTCATTTCACCAATGGACCACTTAACTGTCCAAAAACAAAACCTGCTTTTCAGGGGGAGAGCAGAATTTGGTGACTGGCAATTGGGAAAGCTGATGGGAGCCTGGAGAACATTTGATCTGTTGGCAACAGAAACCCTTACATCACACTGCACATCAGCTAAATTTGAGACCTCAGTAACTTGAGCTTATCCATTAATGCTGATTGCTACTTCTCAGTGGAGAAACACTGCTGAAAGTACAGGTGTAGATCATTACCGCTTTTTTTCCAGAAAATAACACACATCTGTTCACTGTAAAGTAATTTCTGAATGGTAATTAGAACTTAGCACTGGGGCTTAAATAACAAATGGAATTTTTAGGACCTGACCCAGAAAGAACAAGTGAAATCTCAAGTCCTGTGTTATTTCACAAGGCTTCTTCCAGAAAGCAAGGGGTAAAACAGAAGGAGCACCTGACAAGAGCTAAGAGCCTCAAGTTCATAGTCCCTGCTCCCCACCTGAGCAGCTTATGAAGCTAGGCCATACGTCTCATCCCTCTGGACGTCAACTTCCTCATCCATCAAATGGGGAGGTAGACTTAGGATAACAAACTCTCAACTCCAACATTCTACATGTCCCCTGACTTTCAGATACTTTAAAACAGTAATTTCAGTCAGTAGGTCAGGTTCCCAACTTGCTAACCAACACCAGACAAACCGCATCATTAATGAAATTGATGCCAGTACCAGCCAGATACACAGAAAGTTTGAAATTGAAAAATTCATGATTTCACATGAGGAACAAAATGTGTATTAATATGCTAAGAGCTTGGATGATCTCAAAGATGCATAAAAATCCCCAATGAACTGTGGATCACATCTTGAGAAACTCTTCTCAATCAAAATTCCTCAACCTGAGTTACATACAGGAAACACATGGGGTGAATTTTAGAAATATCTCTCCCTTAACTCCCACCTCAGATGAATTAAACCAGAATCTGGTGTGAGGGTCTCTGTCACTGCTTTTTTTTTTAACATCCCTAGTCAATTCAAATGTTCAAAGACTGGAAAGCACTGTTTTAAACCAAGCTAAAATTAATGAAAAATGGGGTGGGACACTTTAAGGGCATTGCAGAAGAGCTTCAATATGAGAAAGGAACATTTTTAAAGCATCAGAATGCCTATAATGAGATGTAAAAAAGGCAAGCGAAATTAATAACATGGGGAATTTATTAAAAGATATCATTAAACAGAAGGTCAGAAAGCTGGCTTTAGCTATCCGTAAGTCCACCCAAAGAGGGTACTTCACTGAATCAATGAGTGCCATGCTCATTTCATGACTGACCTACGTGGAAGAAGGTTATAGAAATGTAAATGAGTCTATACCAATTTTAATGGCAGTAGCGGGGGATGGGGGGGTTCCCCACAATGACAAACACTTCTCAGGATATCAGCTGGGTGTCCTACAATTCAAATCAATTCTGAGACTATCTACCCAGAGACAGTATCAGGTTAACAGGTCAGTCCTACAAGACTGCCTCCTTCCTCACTTCACATGCCAATCACAAACCCAGGCTGTTACCTGTGCTTCTGACTAACAGGCTACAAACTGGAGGTTCCCAGACCTCCTCCAACTCAGGATGTCAATTTCAAGCCTAGGTTGTTACCTGTACAACCTTGTACAACTTTGTTACAAGTTTAAACTAGAGTTTCCCACAATCCCCTGCTCTGGTTTGGTTAATTTACTAGAACTCAGACAAACGTTTCACTTACCAGATTATAACTCAGGAACTACCAGATGCTCTACATGCACAGGGCAAAGTATGGGGAGAGGGCACAGAACGTCCACGTCCTCCAATCACACCATTTTCGCAGCCCCTCGGGGGGGCGGGGGGGGGGGTCAACAACCAGGAAGCTCTCCAAACTCTCCTCTCTTGGGTTTTTATGGAGGCCTCATTACATAGTCATGATTGATTAAATCACTGGCCAATAGCAATTGATTCAACCTCCAGCACCCCTCCCAGGAAGTCAGGGTGCAGGACTGAAAGTTCCAACCCTCTAATTACATGGTTGGTTCTCCTAGCAACCAGTCCTCATGCTTAGGTGGGATCCAAAATTAACCCCATTAACCTAACAAGAAACACCTTGATCGTACTCAGTACTTAGGAAATTCCAAAGGTTTTGGCACCTGTGAGTCAGGAACCATGGATGAAGACCGACCAAATATATATGAGAAATGAGAAATATATATTTGGTCATCTGAACAACCAAATATATACTTTGCTTATAAATCAAAATATTTCAAATATGTTTCAATAGTTTTAACTAACAACCAAGAAAAAATAAATTTTAAAATCAATAAGAAGAATTAGCTAAATTGTTCTTTTAAACTCCTTGTGAGTGGTAGTTATTAACAGACAAAATGGTATTATCGGATAGGTTTTGGAATGCCTTTAGTATAGGAATTAAAAACAAGAGTTGAGGGCTTCCCTGGTGGCGCAGTGGTTGAGAGTCCGCCTGCCGATGCAGGGGACACAGGTTCGTGCCCCGGTCCAGGAAGATCCCACATGCCGCAGAGCGGCTGGGCCCGTGAGCCATGGCCAATGAGCTTGCGCGTCCGGAGCCTGTGCTCCGCAACGGGGGAGGCCGCAACAGTGTGAGGCCCGCGTACCGCAAAAAAAAACAACACAAGAGTTGATTGTAATCTGAGAAAACATACACATAGTTCTCTATGTATGATGTTAATAAAAAGACAAAATCTATATGGAGTGTAGACTGGCATAAAATTACACATGTACATGAGTTCATAATATTCTCAATATTCTCAGAACCAACAGAAAAACAACAAACTAAAGCAGCAGTTACTACCTTACTCAAGAATCCTCTGAAAACCCCAATATCAGGGAAATTGTTTTACTGCTTAAAATATGACAAATAATAAATATTAGTTGTCATTATCATTCATCAATTCATTCCTATTTGCTTTTTTATTATGTGTTTGATTTTGGGTAAAAAACAGTTAATAATAAAAACAGTTTGCTTCCAATGAGTTTTTGCTGTAATGAAGGAAGTGGGGAGATTCAAACGGACAATTAAAAGATGATAAAGCAGTAAGAACAAAGAAGGGGCAACTAAGATAGGGATGAGGAGTCTCATCACACAGAAGGAGGAAAAAAAGTTGAGGCTCTAAATGAATTAGTAATATTTAGTCAAGTACAGGGATGGGGTAAGGAAAAGAGGGCTAACATGTTCATACACCCGGTAGGAACTTGAGTATGCCAGGACCTAGGGTCCTAACTCTAAAGAACTGCATTCATCACATCACATGTACCTCCTCAAAGTTCATTCTGCCTCCCCCTTTTGTGAGCCCTCTGCCATTTTGTTCCATCTCAGCCTGTGTGGCTGCTGTCCAACTTCACATCAGCACACTAGATTCTGCCTCCTGAGAGCCAGCTGCCACATGCCCCCAAATCTCTGCCACCCCCTGTTAATTTCATATTCAGACCACCACAGCAAATGTGGAATCTGGCTTCCTAAGCAGTTCCTCAGGGCCAGATGATGAAACCCAGAAGCATGGGAGGGCTCACCAATAAGAGGCCTAAGAGAGCTGGAGGTGAACTCTCTCTCTTTTCCTTCCACTAATAAGATGTGTTTTTCTTTAAGCTGTGTTTTTCTTGTGTTCACACATCAGAAATGTCCCACATGATCCAACCACTATACCTGCCAAGCAACTTTCCTTGATGTTAAGCAGATTATAAATCAGTGGCCACCCTGGAAATGCAGCACCTTTCTGCCGCCCCTTCTCCTTGTCCTCACTGCCCTTTTCCTCACTCTTGCCACTACGGAATGGCACCTCCCAGTAAAACTTGAACACTTTCTCTTAGGCTCTGTCTTTCCAGGAACAAGGATAAGACATGAGTTTTTCTGTGTAACAATGGGGGCAACTTTAAGTTTTCAGTAGGAGACAAAGATATGTATACGATCTATTACAAAGATCACATGGGCTGTGGATTAGAGGGGAGTCAAAACTGAGGGAGTAAGACCATTAGGAAAGCTAATTTGACAAAACACCCAGAATTACCACAGCAATCCTGAGGAAAAGGAACAAACCTGGAGGCATAACCCTCCAGATTTCAGATGATACTACAAAGCTACAGTAATCAAAACTGCATGGCACTGGCACAAAAAACAGACATATAAATCAATGGAACAGAATAGAGTCAAGAAATAAGCCCACACACCTACAGTGAATTAATCTTTGACAAAGGAGCAAGAATATGCAATGGAGGAAAGACAGTCTCCTCAGTAAGTGGGGTTGAGAAAGCTAGACAGCCTCATGTAAATCAATGAAATTAGAACATGCCTTCATACCATAAAAAAACAAAAACAAAAACAAAAACAAAACCTCAGAATGGTTTAAAGACCTAAATATAAGACATGACACCTTAAAACTCCTAGAAAAGAACACAGGCAAAACATTCTCAGACATAAATTGTAGCAATATTTTCTTAGATCAGTCTCCTGAAGCAAAAGAAATGAAAGCAAAAATTTTAAAATGGGACCTAACTGAATTAAAAGCTTTTGCACAGCAAAAGGAAACCATCAACAAAATGAAAAGACAAGCTATGGACTAGGAGAAGATATTTGCAAATGATGCAACCAATGAGTGGCTATATCCAAAATATACAAACAGCTCATACAGCTCAATATCAAAGAAAAAAACAATCAAAAATTGAACAGAAGACATAAATAGACATTTCTTGGAAGAAGTCATACAGATGGCCAACAGGCACATGAAAAGTTGCTCAATATCTCTAAATATTAGAAACAGATGAATGGATAAAGAAGATGTGATACACACACATACACACACACACACACACACAATGGAATACTACTCAGCTATAAAAAAAGAATGAAATACTGCCATTTGCAGCAACATGGATGGACCTAGAGATTATCATACTAAGTGAAGTCAGAGAAAGACAAATGTCATACGATGTCATTTATATGTGGAATCTAAAATGATAGAAATTAACTTAGTTACAAAATAGAAAAAGACTCACAGACATAGAAAACAAACTTATGGTTACCAAAGGGGAAAGTGGGGGGAGGGATAAATTAGGAGTATGGGATTAACAAAAACACACTACTATATATGAAATAGATAAACAACAAGGATTTACTGTATAGCACAGAGAACTATATTCAATAGCTAGTAATAATGTATAGTTGAAAATGATCTGAAAAATGTATATATATATATTTATATGTAACTGAATTACTTTGCTGTATACCTGAAACTAACACAATATTGGAAATTAACTATTCTTCAATAAAAATTTAAAAAGAAAGCTAATTTGGAGATTTAGGGAAAAGATGGTTGTGGCTGTGATTACATCAGGAATAATGCAGGATGCCATCAACCCCTCCAGCTCTCTGCCTGGGAAGTCTACTACCCTACAGAAAATATCAACAAAGTTTTCATTGCCATTATGAAATATTGTGTGTGTGTGTTTGTGTGTGTATGTGTGTGTGTATATATATATATATATAATTTTATGCATTTTTCAAGTTACATTTTCCACATATTCATAGACATCTTTTCATGTAGGTAAACATAGGCGTAAACTTTTTTACCAGTTCCATATATCCTACTGTGTAATTACAGCATAACTTATTGAATTCTTTCAGCCATGCCTTATTGAAACGAGACTCCAACGAACATCACCAGATAGACAGACAGACACAGGGGCACAGATATCTTTATGGACCTCTATATACACTCCTGTAAGACACTAAAAGCAGAGATTCTGGGCTGAACTGTGTATCAGTCAGGAAAGGCTAGGTTATGCTTCAGTAACAATAACAATACAAAACATACAAAATGAAATTAAATTAAAACTCAGTGGCTCACACAAAATTTTATTTGTCACTCATACCACACATCCAACATGGGCCTATGCATCAACCTTAACAGGAACCCAGGGTGACAGAATAGCTCCAACTGGAGCACTACCTGTTGTCTTGATAGGAGGAAAAGTGAACACAGGAATTGCACACTGATTCTTAAAATTTCCCCTACAAGGTGTACTGATGACTTCTGCTTTAGGATTTTACCATTATCAGTAGAGCTACAGCAAGTTCTACTGGAGGACCCTGCATAGAGCAAAACAAGATTCTAGCCATGCATCTCTCTGGCTAATCTCTTCATCAGGAAGATACCATGTTCTCCAGGGTAAATCACAGTAAGGTGCACCCAGCCCAGGCAGTGCTTAAAAACATGGACTGTGAGGCAGACCTGGCATTACCGTAACTCACCCAGATTATATCAGATATTATTTGAACTTTAAGCCTTAGGTTCTTACTTACAAAAAAGGAATACACCCTCTCATAGAAGAGACTGGCTAGTTTTTCAGTAAACTTATTTCCTTTCCCCATTGCACCCATGGCTGGATTACATTTCCCAGACTCCCTTGCAATTAGGTGTAGCCACATAACTGAGCTCTCACCACTGGAACATGGATAAAAGGACAGATGCCTTTTCCATTGAAAACTATTCTTTCTATCCTCACCTTCTTTCTCCCTTCTTGTGTCAGATGCAACAGAGAATCCAGCAAAGGATTCGGAAGCTCTGTGAAAGGGTGGACCACAACTGGAAGAGCACATGTGTATTAAACTGTTAGGTGAAATAAAAATATCTATTCTGTGGTGGTTGTAGCTTATGGCATTTAGCCTACACAAACTATGTGCTCCTGTACTAGGGTTGTCATAAAGATTACATGCAAAAATCAAAAGAAAAGTCTTATCACAGCATCCATAAACAGTGCATATTAAACCACTACTAGCTATGATTTTCATCACTGTTCTGATATTTACCAATTGACACATCTGTATATTTTTTCACTCTACTCAGTGTCAACCTGCATAGACACCATAACTGACTAATAAACATATTTAAAACAAAACGGACTCCAAAAGTCATTCTTAATATCACTGTCTTAATATCAAATACAAATACTGTGCAAGGAAAAAGTAACTATGGCTTCTTTCTTCTTTTAGTAAAAATCCAATCCTTAAAAATGTTATTTCAGGGTAAAGGAGTACTCAAATTGATTATTTAGAGAACACTGGCACGAATGTATATTGATTTTTAGGTTTTATAATGAAATTTGCTTCATGTGGTTTTCTTCACAAATGAAATGAACATTGACCTACCTGATTGCATATTGACAGTAAAATCATCCTTAGATACAGAAACCTTTGTGGATACTGTCAAAGAAAGTTAGACATGATGAGTGGGCTCTTTCATAAGTTGACAGTATTAGCTCTGACCCTAACTGTGATCTTTCCCTATGGTTTAGGCAGAGCAGGCAGAGACAGATTACCTCCCTTCTTCCTCATTTTACTTCAAAATAGTCCTGTTTCTACACCACACTTGTGAAGAAGGAGAAGGGGAGAGGGCCCATGGAAGGAAAAGGTATGTCATAAGAGCTTACATCTGTCAAAAAAATACAGGTGAAATGTTCTCACCTGTCAGTAAAAATAACTGCCTGCTAAGAAACAGGACTGGAATAGCTGGAATACTCTTCTAAGTATTCATCACCTCCCTACTTTAAATGCAAAGTGATGAAATGTATTCAATTGTTTTGCATTTCCTCAAAATGAGACTTTTGCCTCTCAGAATTGCTGATTGCTTCTCTGGTTATTTCCATAGGATACACCATCTTACCCACTCAGTACAGAAGTTTACTTAATAATTGTACACTTCTAAAAAGGATGAAACAGCCAGTTTTCCGAGAACTGCATACATATCGCTTTGCTGAGACAAATATTACTTCGGTTTCATTCTGTGTTTCTAGTATTATTATTTCGACTCCAGAGAAAAAGAACTGAGAAACTGCTTTAAAATTGCATAAGCACACTCGTCATTCGTTACTGAATGGCTACTAGGAGCCTGACATGCATTAGGCTCTTGAAAACAAGACAAGATATAATCTCTGCCCTTTGGGAGTTTATAATTGAGTAAGAACTTAACCGGGTTGTATTTGAGGCCCAAACTGGTTTCAGGAATATACAAGTCCCTACAGTTCACGTCTCGTGTCCCTGGTGGAAGTTTCAGTTGGAGAAAAACTACATGGCTCCTACCATGGTCAAAGAAATGTAAAATTAGGTTGGAGCATCCTACTTTAAGTCAGGGGTCACACTTTTCTGAATTTCATAATCGGGAAAAATTTTTAAATAGTGGTATTTAGGAATTTTAAAAACATTATTATTAAATAATATATTGAATATGACAGAAAATCATCCACATAATAAAAAGTGGAGTAACAGGCTAAAAAAATTGTTTAAACTCAACAGGCCATAAGAAAAGACAATACTAAAATCATGTTACAGATAATTCATTTTGACATGAACTTTCCTCACCAAAAAAAAAAAAAAAATCATGATTTGGAAAAAAAAAACAGTGACTATTTTAAGCAAATCCTAAGTATATCCCAATCTACACCTATCTACCACAAATGAATAAGTACTTAAATATAAATGAAATAATATCTTTAGTGAGTTTCAAAGTAGATTTCATGTAATTCTATACTGACAATTATGAGACATCCGTTATTCAGACCAGAAGTGTTGTCATAACTCAGCTTTCTGAATTACCCACTCAGCAAATCACTATTTCAAACTCCAACAGTTTCTTCAAGAATTGACAGGGTTGCTATTTCTCTGAACATGTCAAATTTATCCAAAGCAGTGCCTTGCCTCCTTGGACAATCATGAAACAAAAATTAACACACGAGCATTTTTCTCATGTGCCCTAAGTTTGAATGGAAAAAAAAAAGTTTAAAAATAATTGTTCTTTCTTAATTTAACATTATTTATTTAAAGACCACGTTTATTAATTTTAAAGCATGTGTACAGTTTTAAAAGCCACCCAGAAGTCTTACTTTGCTTAACCAACAAACCAGCATGCAGCAAACTACAAAAGTGTAAAACTTCAAGAAGAATCTGTGAACAAATTCTACATTTGCAAAAGAAGGAGTTTAATTATCTATTTTTAGGAGCAAAAGAAAGGCTTATAATATTTTTCTGTGCAGTTGCATGTAACTTTATTAAATGTGTATAATAACATCAAAGGCATTAATTCATTGTTAAGATTTGAAGGCACTGTAAGTTTGTGAATAATTAAAAAGACGTATGCAATTTTTTGCTGAGTAATGAATATGTCAAGAAATATGAGTTTTACTGCACCTACTTATTAAGGTCTGTACATCAAAGATCTTAAAAGTTAACCACTTCTCTGCATTTCTATGTATTCACAAGTGCTCCTCATGGGTTATAACAATGAATGAACTGTTAAACCTCAATTGTTAAACCTTAAATTGTTAAAAACCTCAAATACAAATTATAAAATTTAATTTCCTATGAAATTTAATAATTTAAAAACTACAATTTTTACATTCACAGGCTAAACCTTTGAATATATAGATTTAAAATATATACATACCATTCATATACATAAATATATGAAGAAATTGCAAGAGAAAAAAAAAAGACACTTGGAGAAATCTTGTTTTCTATTTTAACTATATATCCAGGTCCACATATCGATTCTGCCCTAACTGGCTAAGCAACTCTGGGCTTGTGATTTAAACCTATATGCTAGTTTTCTTATCTATGTAAAAGGGTTTTGCCCAGTACCCTATTTATTGGCTAGGAAAAGGACTATAATTGACCTGAGTTGGACAATTGTATGGCATTAACTGGGTCAAGTCTCCTTTGGATAAAGTTTTCAAGGGGCTTCTAAGGTCAGGACACCAAGATATGTTCTGACTTTTTTCTCTCTGTCAGCGTGACGGTCTGGGATAATGAGCTGACTCAATACGATCCCTCTACCTACGTGTATGGTAGACAGTACATGCACCTGTTCTAGAATGAACCTGAGCAGGTCCAACTAGATCAAGTACAGACTAATTATCCCAGAGAAAATGAATTCTTCCATGTGGTCCATCATATTAGACTTCAGTTCTATACTGACCCAAGTCCCAGGTTTATATAACGGACTCTATTTTGCTTTCTTTTCCTTTCTTTATATATCTATTCCTCTCAGAAATATGATAGGAAGATGACACTTGTTGGACAGACAGACTATGAATATTATTCACATAAATGGCCATCACATCATCATAAAGATAGCACCCCATTTTTCAGTGTCTAACTATAACACCTAGCATGGTGTCTTGTACAAAATGTGGTCTGATAAAATGGTAGGTAGTGATACATATTCTCTCTATAAGATAAGAACCAGATAGTCCGTTTGTAATCATGTAGTCCAAATCCTTTCATTTCACATACTGGAAAATGTTAAATACAAGGACACAATAAATGAGCACATTCCTGAGTCCCAGATAGGAAAGCATTAACCAGTGCTACACTTAGGTTAGTTAGATAAAATAAAGGCATTACAATTATGTTTGGTGGTTAAAATGATAAGTATTATGGCTCCATAGAGATACCAATAAAATATAATAATGAACACTTTTATTTTTATATGAACCATTTTAAGGTACTCTGACTAGTTACACCTGAGATTCTCATAATGGTTTCTGAGCTAGGGGAAAACAAACTAAGCTGACATAAATTAAGTAGGTTGCCTATTGTTGAATAATTAGTAAGCAACCTCTCTAAGTCCTAGTCAATTATGTAAAAGGCAATGTATACATATAGGAATACACATTGTATATATTTTTGCAACTATTCACCATGTTTTACATTAGCTCCTTAGACACTATTCATCATACAGGTGAAAGTTTGTACCGTTTTACCAACCTCTATTTCCTCCATCCCCCAGCCACTGGCAATCACTTTTATACTCTCTGTTTCTGTAAGTTTGACTTTTTTATTTTAGATTCCACAAATAGATGATACTCTGCAGTATTTGTCTTTCTCTATCTGGCTTATTTCACTTAGCATAATGCCTTCAAGTCCCATCCACGTTGTCACAAAGGGTAAGATTTTCTTCTTTCTCTCGTCTGAATAATAGTCCATTGTGTATATACATATATGTGAATATGTGTATATATATACAATTTCTTTATGCATTCATGTCTTGGCTATTGTGAAAAATGCTGCAATGAACATGGAAATGCAGATATCTGTTTGAGATCCTGTTTTCAGTTCCCTTGGATATATACCCAGAAGTGAAATTGCTGGTTCACATGGTAACTGTAACTTTTTTTTTAACTATGAGGAACCTCCATACTATTTTCCACAGTAGCTGAACCAATTTACATTCCCATCAACAGTGCACAAGGGTTCCCTTTTCTCTACATACTCGCTAACATTTGTTATTTCTTGTCTTTTTGATAATAGCCATTCTAAGAGATGTGAGGTAACATCTCACTGTGGTTTCAATTTGCGTTTCCCTGATGATTAGTGATGTTGAGCACCTTTTTAATGTACTCATTGGTCATTTGTACGTCTTCTTTGGAAAAATGTCTATTTTGTTCCCCTGCCCATTTTTAATTGAATTGCTTCTTTGTTCTATTGAGTTTTATGAGTTCTTTATATATTTTGATAGTAACCTCTTATCAAATGTATGAGTTGTAAATATTCTCTCCCATCCTCTAGGTTGTCATTTTGTTGATGGTTTCCTTTGCTGTGCTGAAGCTTTTTAGTGTAATGTCAATTTACATTTTTATTGCCTTGGCTTTCTTTTTTTTTCTTTGAATTGGCTCTATTTAAATATAGCAGATATAAATCTCCAGCTACTATTCAGGCTGCATCCTACCTGACCTATCACCAGCATCTGACGTGAATGATCATCCCTTTACACTTTATTCACTTGGGTTCCAGGACACTGCACATTCATGTTTTTCTTCTTATTGCACTGTTAGTTGTGTCTGATTCTCGTTATATTCAACAACGTAGTGATAAAGAAATAGTGACAGCTCTCCCTTGGGGAAGAATCTACCATATGAAACACCACAGAATTTGGACACTTTCTCCTGTTCTCTAGAGAACCTCTCTAATGAACCGCTTACACACAGCTCTCTCCTGTCCTGTTGGCTACTCTACCTGCCCTACTCCATCCACTCATTATCGGACTTTCTTGCCTTTTATCCCCTATACTCTGGACCGTCGTGTCTCTTCTTTCTTGCAGTCTTCTGTGATACCAAACCAAGCCATATAAGATGTAATTTAATAAAATCCGAAGAATTACAGAATGAAGACATCCCATGGAGTGTAGATGCAGAATGACTTCTAATGGTGTCAGCTTCTAATGCTGGGTCAATGTGCCTGGAAAACTAGTACTCTTGGCTTTTGGTGTCAAATCCAAAAAATCATTGGCAAGACCAATGTCAAGGAACTTACCGCTTATGTTTTGTTTTAGGAGTTTTATGGTTTCAGGTCTTATGATCAAGTTTTTAATCCATTTTGAGTTGATTTTCTTGTGTATGATGTAAGATAGGGGGTCCAGTTTCATTCTTTTACATGTGGTTGTCCTATACCATTTATAGGAGAGATTTTCCCTTCCCCATTGTATATTCTTGGCTATTTTGTTGTAAATTAATTGACCATATATGCCTGAGTTCATTTCTGGGCTTCCTATTTTGTTCTGTTGGTTTATGTGTCTGCTTTTATGCCAATACCACACTGTTTTGATTACTATAGATTTACAATATAGCTTGAAATCGGGACGTGTGATGCCTCTAGCTTTGTTCTTCTTTATCAAGATTACTTTGGCTATTGAAGTCATTTGCCATTCCATTGAAACTTTAGGACTGCCTTTTCTATTTCTGTGAGAAAACATCATTGGAATTTTGATAGGGATTGCAAATAACCTGTAGATCACTTTGGATAGTATGGATATTTTAACAATATATTAATTCTTCCAACCCATGTACACAGGATATCTTTCCATTTATTTATGTCTTCTTCAATTTCTTTCATCAATATCTTACAATTCTCAGTGCATAGATCTTTCATCTCCTTGGTAAATTAATTCCTGAGTATTTTACTCTTTTCTATTTTTTTTTTTTTTCTTTTGGCTGCATTGGGTCTTTGTTGCTGTGCATGAGCTTTCTCTAGTTGTGGCGAGTGGGGGCTACTCTTCGTTGCCGTGCAAGGGCTTCTCATTGCGGTGGCTTCTCTTGTTGCAGAACACAGCTCTAGGAATGCAGGCTTCAGTAGTTGTGGCATGCAGGCTCAGTAGTTGTGGTGCACGGGCTCAGTAGTTGTGGTTCACAAGCTCTAGAGCACAGGCTCAGTAGTTGTGGCACACGGGCTTAGTTGCTCCACAGCGTGTGGGATCTTCCTGGACCAGGGATCGAACCCATGTCCCCTGCATTGATAGGCAGATTCTTAACCACTGTGCCACCAGGGAAGTCCCTATTTTACTCTTTTTGATGCAATTATAAATGGGATTTTTTTTCTGATAGTTTGTTATTAGTGTATAGAAATGCAACTGATTTTTGTATATTGATTTTATAGCTTGCAACTTTACTGAATTTGTCTATTAGTTACAACAGCTTTTTGGCAGAGTCTTTAGGGATTTCTATATATAATCTCATGTCATCTGCAAATAGAGACAGTTTCAATCCTTCTTTTCTGACATGTATGTCTTTTATTTATTTTTTTACTTTCTTGCCTAACTACTCTAGCTAGAGCTTCCAGTACTATGTTGAATAGGAGTGGTGAGGGTGGGCTTCCTTGTCTTGCTGCTGATCTTAGAAGAAAGCTTTTAGCTTTGCACCATTGACTATGATGTTAGCTGTGGGCTTGTCACGTATGGTCTTTATTATGTTATACATATTTCCTTTATACCCAGTTTGTTTAGTGTATGAGTGTGTGTGTCTGTGTATTTTTTTATATTAAATTGTGATTGTTACTCAAAAAGGTATGGTCATCCCCAGATTAAATAAGCAGCTAATAAATTGGGGAATAAGCAGTTTTGCAGGTCAGCAGATTACATTTAAAGTCCAAGTGCCACCATTAGCTAGCTACGTGACCTTGAGCAAATTACTTAGTTTCTCTGAACCTTACATTTTTATTGTCTGCAAATTGAAGGGAATGAATTTTCAGTGATTCACAAATACCAGGAGAATGGTGTAAAAGAATGCATTTCCTGAGACTTTGGAAAAACCTAAATTCAGTGGGTTCTAACACTCCTCTCAGGTTTCAAATCCATTTGGGTATGATTCTTACTCTCCATCAGGTTTCAAGTCCACTTAACAAATTGACCCTTTCTACTTTAACATCCCTGCATGTAAACTGAAACTCAAGGTAAATGACTTGCCCAAGGCCACAGAGGTAAGTAGTAACAATGCTGAAATTAGAACAAATACTTCTAACCCCCATTTCTGTGACTCTTCCAAGGAAAATATAAGCAACAACATATTAATCTGGTTATCCTGCTACTTTAAGGACTAGGAGCCTTGACATCAGAAAACCTTAGAAATATGCACTGTTTTTCTCCAACCAGACAATGTCTTAGGATCAATATATATCCTTCAAAATGAAGAACTGCTTAATGGCTACTGAAGCTAGAGGAAGAACGAGAAGCTGCTCTTTGAAGTGAAAAAAAAGTCATATTTCCTTCAAAAAGCAAAAGAAAAATGCCTCTAGGATAGAGTCTCATTTTAACAAGCAAACCTATTACACAGCTTAAGAACTTTGTTCTTCTAGTTGGAGATACTGAAAATAGCCTCCCCTATAATATTTAAACCAATTTAATATATTTTACACTTAGCAGGTGTATAATAAGTTGAAAGGATTTAAATAGGAATTTGTTAGAGGATTGTAAGAATTTGTTAAATGAAGAAAATCATGCATTATGTCAGTATCAGCATATTACTATGAATGTGGCTGTCTACTGATAGATGCTCTCTATAAAAGCCTAGAACTCTTAAGTCATAAAGACTAAAAATGAAAAAAAAATCATTTTCTTGTCAGCAGCACATTCCAGCTGAAGGATTCTCAGGCTTTACATTCTGAGGTCACCTCCTAACACTTCATTCTTGGGTACTTCTAAGCTATCTGCTGGACCTGGCCATCATTCTTCATGTAAGCAGGCCTTCTGAAAATGAATGAATCTCTTGATAACTGGTTATTTTTAGCAACACTTTGACCAAACTTTAAACAGTCAATGCCTGGAGTAAGAAAGAACCTGTATGTAATTAGCAACTTTGCTAATTCTCTGTATTTTAAGTTCTGCATTTTTAATTCTCCTCTTGTTTACTTGAACTGTTGATTAAGCGATGCTCTGCCCACTGATGAATGCATTCACCTAGCCATTGACTACTTCAACTACTGCCTTGAATATTTACTGCTGCTTAAGTATTTTAAACTTCTACCAATATTATCTTGTACCCAATTAAGAACACACTGAAGCAGTTTTTTTTTAACCTCTCTTCCATTGTAGGGAGTGTTCTTAATTACTGGAATGGCTTGCTTGTTCCCCTCATTTGGAGGCATTAACTTCCCGCAGGGAGGCACCCTGTCCTGTGGGAGGTTACCAACAAGAGCTTGGTGCAGAGCAAAGCAAGGGGTGGATGCTCAGTGCTGGAGACAGAAGGCATGGAGAACTGGCTACTCTATTCATGACTCTGCTTTCTCGTCAGCTTCTTTAATTAATTCCCTTGCCATTTCTCAGGGGAAAAGGTAGCACACTGCGCCTCAAGTCTCACGCTCTCCTACCCACCATTTTCTCTTAAAAATAAAAGTTTACTTTGCAACTCATTTCCAATGTATTTTATCATCACTTTTCTGCAACACAATTTAAAATTGTAGCTATTGTAGAGTCAAAAGAAACCTGGAAGCAAATTTTTTTCAGTTCTCTGCTACTCTGCTGAAGGCTGATGGGGCTACTGCCCAAAGTACCGCACTCAAAATGCACCACATTCATTCAGGACAAGAAGAGAAGAGATCATTCTGATTACTCAACTGCAAGAATATACTGTGTTTACTCCAACAGATATTGTAAAATTGTGGCATCAATAAAACTGTGTATAGGGCTTCCCTGGTGGCGCAGTGGTTGAGAGTCCGCCTGCTGATGCAGGGGACACGGGTTCGTGCCCCGGTCTGGGAAGATCCCACATGCCGCAGAGCGGCTGGGCCCGTGAGCCATGGCCGCTGAGCCTGCGCGTCCGGAGCCTGTGCTCCGCAATGGGAGAGGCTACAACAGTGAGAGGCCCGCGTACAGCAAAAAAAAAAAAAAAAAAACTGTGTATAGAATTTAAAACCTCCATCCGGCTTTACAACATATTATTTCAGTAAATCCTCACAATCGCCCTGTGAGGCGGGTAGATGTCTTCAGCGTTTCTTAACCTTAGCATGACTGACATTTGAGGGCACAGGATTCTTTGCGGAGGCAGCTGCCCTGTGCAATGGAGGATGCATAGCATCGTCCCTGGCCTCTACCCACTAGATGCTAGTAGCATCAACTCCATACACAGCTGTGCTATTTAAAATTGTCTCCAAATATTGCTAAATGTCTCCAGGGTTTGGGGAGGATGGAATGGTGGCAAAATCACCCCCAGCTGGGAACCATTGATGTATCTATAATTAGGATTTTATGAGGGGTCCATCACTAGAAACATTTAAGTGACTTACCCATGTTTACAAAGGCTTTGATTCCTTTCTTCACTTAGCCTCCACAAACCATCAGTAACTATTTAATTTGACCTCAAACATATCCCCAAATCTATCCACCCATCTTCACCTCTATTACCACCACCTAGACCTATGAACCATCACTTGCTTCGGCTGGTGCAATAATGTCCCATCTAGCACCGTTACTATTTCTTCCCCCCTCTCAAATCCATTCTCCACATTCCACATGAGTAATACTTTAAAAAAAAAAACTGAATATCAACACTGTGCGGCTTGAAACCTAAGATGCTATCCCAATGCACTAAAAATAAAATCCAAACATTCATCTTTCTTATCTCTCTGTCATCTCACCCTCACCGAGGACACTGGACACAGTGATCTCCTTCACATTCTCAGAATATGACAAGTACATTCCTGCCTTGGAGTCCCTGCATAAACTATTGCCTCAGTCATGAATTCCTTTTCCCTGACCTTCATGGTTGATTTTGTTATATCTCAGTTAATTAACTACCAAACCTAAAATAATAATTTACACATTTCCTATTTTAATTCTCTGCATACCATTCACTTGATGTTTGTCTTGACTATTTTCATGTGTTATCTATCATCTGTCTTCTCCATAAAGTGCAAACCCTAGGACAGCAGGGATGTCTAGTCTGTATCTTGACTGTTTTGTTCACTCCTATATTCCCAGGGCTGGAAACAATCTGGCACAGAGTAGGCACTCAATTAATTAATCATGTTGAATAAAGGTATTCATGATTAAGGAGTCATGGAGTCAGAACCAGAATCCAGAGGGCTCTTTCCATTATACCATTAAAAAGCAGTCATTTCAAAGCCATCAATTCATAAAAATATTTGTAACAGAAAAAAGGTAGGGACAGGGGGATAGTAGGTGAATAAGGCGGGAGTCCCTGCAGTGGAAAAGCTCACAATCTATGGGAGAATGTCTCCCTTCCTCTCTCTCTCTCATACACACACACACACACACACACACACACACACACACACACACACACACATTTTTTTAAAGCACACGAGAGAAACCCCAAAACAATGGTATGGACACAAAACAGTGGAAGAGAAAGAAGTAGAGGGTGGGATCATAGAAGCCTGCATTTAGGAGGTGAGCTTAAGCTGCATCTTGAAAAAAGCATAGGTCAATATGTATTTCAGCCAACTACAGACTGTCAACACTTTGCCTTTAGGACGCCTGGATTAATAATGCCAAGTGAGGGGTGCTACCAGCTAGAGACTGAGCTAGTTATGCTGCTTATATGTTTGCTGTAGGTATTCTGACGTCTCTTGGCCACGGGCTGCATGACCCGGAGTGACACTCCTTTCTTGTGTTGAGTGACATGTGATTCAGCTTCCCCAGCCCTGCCTTCGTGTGCTTGCTCAGAACAAAAGCTGTCATCTGCGTTGAATATCGCCAGTGTGCCCCTCAGATGGGATACTGGAACAGCCACTGAGTGCGATGAGAACATAAAACTGCTATCTTTTGTGATCA
This sequence comes from Phocoena sinus, assembly GCF_008692025.1. Taxonomy (NCBI): domain Eukaryota; kingdom Metazoa; phylum Chordata; class Mammalia; order Artiodactyla; family Phocoenidae; genus Phocoena; species Phocoena sinus. The sequence goes on from NC_045773.1 coordinate 13,697,605, forward strand.
GCATAATTTAAGAACTTGGAATCTGTGACAATAATGACTAAAATGATAAGAGCTGTTTTTCAAATAAAGCGAAATGGGAAGCCTGGAAAAGAAATAGCTTTGAAAATGAAAATCAAAATTAAGCAAATTAAGTCTCAAGTACACTCTATGCAAGTCCCTGATGACTGTGATGGGTGGAGGGAGGAGTAGAAGTGTTTTATTTCTCTGGCTGTACTTTTTTTCTTCTTGACTGACTCCATGCCGATTCAGAGGTCCAAAGCTATTCATAAATTTGGATATTTAGAAATAAAAATTGGAAGAGGTTTAACTAGAATAAGTATTTTGTGATTCAGATAGGATATATCCACTGTATGATTTCACAACCATAAGTTAAATTATTATGGGGTTAGTACAAATCTGCATGATATAAACACTTGCCTATTCTGCATGCACTGGCTAAAAAATAGCATCATACCAACTTGAAAACTGACACCAGTTTGAATTCTACGTGTTATTCTGTTTGAATATTAAAAATGAGTCATCCAAAGGCATTATTTTCTTTTGCTGTGATGTGAGAAAATATGTATTTCAAATGGTAATAAACTTGAGAGCAACCAAGTTCACAGGATAAACCTAAAATTTTCCAAAGCTAAAAAGAACATTGTTATAAGACAAATACATCTTCCTCCTTGTATGACAGGAGTACAGATTTATGGTTCTGTATGAATTTGTCACTAGTCAAGAACCCCATGTGGGAAACCAAAATATCTGCTGCACTATTCCCTCAAGAGAATTCACACATTATTGAAAACCCTCTATCTTCAAAAGTATGTACCTACCAGCTTTCATCTTTTTTCACAAGACTGATACTCTTTACTTAGGAAAGCATTAAAAGATTAGAAAAGTTATGCCAGAAAACCCTAAGTTCAAATCCATATCTGACCATTGATGACATATACTAACATGAGACAGTGACCAAATCTCTGAGTCTCTGGTTCCTCATCTATAAAATGAAGAAATTAACCCTCGCCCTGAAGTATTATTTTGAGGATTACCAGGAAATGCAGCGTCACCACCCTGGCACATGGTATTCACTCAATAAGTGTTAACTGTAGAATAATTCAGATGTGCTGTTTCTTGATTTTTCTTTCATAAAAAAACAATCAATTAATTCAAGCTAGCAAACCAAGAAGGAATGAAAAGGGAATGACAGTGTTTTGAATTTTTAAATGGGCAGTTAACCTCCACTATATACACAGGATGAATCCACGTAAACAGCATCCATGGAAATCTATAAAAAGCAGTAGAGGTCTAGGAGCCAGTTTGAAATGAGAACTAGGGAAGTGATGCTAACTTGTGAAGATTCCTTAAAAGTTGCTATAACTTCATGAAAGGCTGTGCTTCAGTTTACTAGTGGAAGAGGTCCAGCGTACGAATCTTTCACAGGTCAGAAGTGGATCACTGCTCAGAGCACAGACAAGATAGGAGTGATTCACAGAGAAGACATCACAGTCAACTAAGCCAGGAGTTTCACAAGAAGTATTATCACTTGTCTCTATCCCTTTACTCCTGGCATATGGTAGGCACTAGTATTTGTGGAATGATAAATGAATGATACCAACGAAAGTAATGGAAAAGAAATCAGAGATCAAGTGCTTGAGTATATGCTCAACAAATACTTTCTGTATTGAACAAATGAATTAAGTGATGAACAAATGATACAAAGATTAAAGGAATGAACAAACGAAAGAAGGTTCCCTTGAATCTACCAAGCAGTCAATGAATAAAAGAACACATATGTTCCAGAAGGCCTACCAGTGAAAAAATTCAAAGTCCATAACAGAAATCAGGATTCATGGTAGGGTCCACAGGAAAGCAAGAATATCAAGCTGGCCGTTTCAAAAATCACTCTGGCACAATTTTTGTTCTCTCCATCTCCAGCCCTTCAGACACATACCTCAGAATACGTCTTTCCAAGTAAGACATAAAACCTAGGTGCCTAAAAAACTGCAAAGTGGTGTTAATTCCAGCCTGTTTTCTTTACAGGATATAACTTACAGATGATAGAGCTCTATATAAATTAGTGTCTTCTAAGGCTGGGTCAGATACTACTGATTACAGGGCCTACAGAAACTTACTTATTCCCATGCCATCTCTAGAAATTGGGGGTCATTTATACTCTAAAGGAGATCAAACAAACACATACGAGTACTTACTAAAAGCTTAGCAACAGCAGATAATGCCACAATTCTTTCCAACAATTCACTGAGAAAGTTGACTTTTTTATTCCCTGACAATTAAAGAACATGTCTGCAAGACAGTGATTTTTCTCTCCAGAACTAAGTTGGTTCACAAGAAGCTTCAGATTATTTCAAGCCAAACTAGGTGATTGTCACTGTAAGTATTATCTTGAAATATTAGGAAAGTACTCACCCGTTTCTGAACGCAACTCTCCACAAGTTGGACAACCATGTGGTTCCTAGAATGACACCTGTCAGTGGAGGGCGTATCTGATACTATGGATCCAGAACTGTTAAGCATCTAAAAAGTGTCAGTTACTTCCTGTCCTGTATAAGTAACTAATACTTAAGAACACATGCTGGGCTTCCGTGGTGGCGCAGTGGTTGAGACTCCGTCTGCCAATGCAGGGGACAAGGGTTCGTGCCCCGGTCCAGGAAGATCCCACATGCCGCAGAGCAGCTGGGCCCGTGAGCCATGGCCACTGAGCCTGCGCCTCCGGAGCCTGTGCTCCGTAACGGGAGAGGCCACAACAGTGAGAGGCCCATGTACCACCAAAAAAAAAAAAAAAAAAAAAGGAACACATGTTAATTCTCCTCCCGTATTTTTTTCTTGTAGGTGTTAGTATTATATATTGCATCAGAATAACAATTATTTCCAAATATTAATATATGACAATGAAACTTTAATTTTACAAGAAAGTCAATTTCCTGACAAATCATATTTACAATGCACATGCTATTATTAGAGTAGCATCATGAGTGAAAAAGATGGCACTCAAGAAAATATAAACAGAATCTGTTCAACATTTCTTAACATATATACTCCCTCATGCTCTCTATTTTGTTTTCAGTGGTAATCTTTAAATTGTCTCATCTCAGCAATTTGTATTCATTTGTTTTACCACATTTCTTTTGACCCATTAAACAAAATCACCAATGAAACTAGCATTACTAGAGCATAATCTTCCCCTTCTCTGAGTCCTGATTTGAGAAATTTAGGGTTGATTATAACGGTGCATCTATATTTTGGAAAGAAAAATTACAAGGAGTAAAACTGGATAACTACCTCCTTGAATATTCATCTCTAACTTAAGTACATGGGGTAGGAAACTACCACATCCTGGTTCCCAGAACTCAACCACAGATTTCTTAACTTCTTTTTAAAAGAGTTTTTACATATCTCTATTTTTATAGCAAGAAAATCTCAAACTTAACATGAAGGCCCCTGTGTAGGACATACAGCTAATTGCTTATTCATTGGACATTATCCTTTTCTGACTTAGAGGAAGAGCATGGGTTTTGTTTGAGAATTTACCTCTTTCTTCTCAAACTCAAGGATGTGAAGAAGGGATAAATCCAAATTTGTCTCATCCAGGGAAGCAAAGTGGGCCATCTGTTGTACAAATAAAGCTTTACTGGAATAAAGCCATGTCATTCCTTTACATGTATCTCTGGTTGCTTCTCCGCTCCTGTGGCAGAATTGAGTAACTGCAACAAAGACAATATTGCTTGCAAAGCCTAAAGTATTCACTATCTGATCCTTTACAGAAAAAGTCTGCCACCCACTGGTGTAACCTAATCCTAATTGTCTCATTCCACTCACCAGTGACTAGTTTGAATAAATGCATATGACACAATCCTATCCAATAAGATATATGGAAAAGTCGATGAAAACTTCTGAGAAAAGTTTCCTTACTAATCAACAGAAACACACAAAAAGAAATAATCCCTTTTCTTTTTTTTAATGTTGATATGCCTGCATACTGTGGCTAAATTTGGGACCTCTTTTTCGTTTGTTTCTTTGCGTCCTTAATGGGAGAAAAACTGTATGTTGAAGAAATCTGAGTGAAAATAAAGAACTTAGTCCCTTGATGAAGTCAGTGAAACACTAAATTAACCAAACTTAGAGCCTGCTTATCCCAGAGCTTCTTTTTAGGTAAAATAATAAAGATGCTAATTTTTTTTTTTTTTTTTTTTTTTTTTTTGGTACACGAGCCTCTCACTGCTGCGGCCTCTCCCATTGCGGAGCACAGGCTCCGGATGCGCAGGCTCAGTGGCCATGGCTCACGGGCCTAGCCGCTCCACGGCACGTGGGATCTTCCCGGACCGGGGCATGAACCCGTGTCCCCTGCATTGGCAGGCGGACTCTCAACCACTGCGCCACCAGGGTAGCCCAAGATGCTAATTTTTAAGCCTGGTAGGTTAGGGCTTACTTTTACCTGCAGCCAACAGCTTCCTAATAATATTATCAGATCATGGAATGTCAAAGAAATGACTGGCCGGGAAGAGACAGGAGAATAGATGTGAGTAGACTAAGGAAGTAGCTCCTCTGAAAAGACTATTTTATAAAATAGGATTGTAAGAATGATGGAAGATCCACACTGCAGAATAGAGTGAGAATTCTGTATTTATTACACTTTAAAAAATTCTACTCTACGTAATTAGGGCTACTTACCAATAATCTATTACTGCAAAGAGTCATTGGTATAGCTATGTATTTTCAAACAAAATGACAGATTATTTCACAGGTAAGTAGGAGAGAAAGTGATTACTAAATTTATATTTACTTTAAGATTTTCCTACCAATGTAATAGTATGATTTAAATCAATTTCATTTAACATGACACTCATTCAACAAATTTTACTAAGCACCCACTATGGGCTAGGCATTTGAGATACAGCAAAATACAGCAAAAAAGACCTTTGTTCTTGAGGAGTTTATATTATAGCGGAGGCAGTCAGACAGTAATCCGTAAGAGTCAATAAGCAAGGTAAACAGTATGACAGAAGGTAACCCAGAACAGGAAGGGGGACTGGGACTATTAGAGACACTCCTGGGGAGAGGATGCAGTGTCCTCTCCTAAATAGGGGTATCCAAAGACATTAAACAGGATGTAGTTTGAGCAAAGACTTGAAAGAATTAAATGTGTAAAAGAGTAAGTCAATTAGAGGATTCAGAGAACGAAAGTTAAAACATGGGCCAGGGCTTCCCTGGTGGTGCAGTGGTTGAGAATCAGCCTGCTGATGCAGGGGACACTGGTTCGTACCCCGGTCCGGGAAGATCCCACGTGCCGTGGAGCGGCTAGGCCCGTGAGCCATGGCCGCTGAGGCTGCGCGTCCGGAGCCTGTGCTCCGCAATGGGAGAGGCCACAGAAGTGAGAGGCCCGCGTACCGCAAAAAAAAATATAAAAATAAAACACAGGCCAGTGCCTGGCATGTTCAAGGTCACTGTGGCTGGAACAGAGTGAGAGAAAAAGTAGTAGAAGAAAAAATTAAGGGGCTACATCCCATAAAAACCTGTAGGTCATTATAAGGACCTCAGTTTACACTCAGGGTGAAATGGAGGGTCACTGCAAAACTTTGAGCAGAGAAGTGCCATGATTTCACACACAATTTAAATAGATCACACTTTGCTGAAACTAAACAATGCTGATGGGCGAGTGGGCAAACATCAAAGCAGGAGAACGATGACAAGGCACTGCAATAGTCTAGAGAGATGATGGTGACTCAGAAGAGGGTGATGAAAGTGAAAGTGGTAAAAGACTTTCCATTTCGGAGTGTGTGTATATGTATGTATGTGTGTATGTGTGTGTGTGTGTGTGTGTGTGTGTGTTTCTATTTTTTAAATCTGTTTAACTTGCAGTAATTCCAAACATACTGAAAGTTGCAAGAATAGTAAAGAACACCTCTAAACCCTTTACCCACACTCACCTACTGTATTATTCAACAGCTTCTTAGGGCTGCTGTAAAGGCACCACAAACCTGGTGGTTTAAAACAACAGGAGTGTATTGTCTCACAGTTTTGGAGGTTGGAAGTGTGAAATCAAGGTGTCAGCAGGGCCACGCTCCTTCTGAAATCTGCAGGGGACTGCTTCCTTGTCTCTTTCTAGCTTCTGAGGGGTTGCTGGCAATCTTTGGTGTTCCTTGGTTTGCAGCTGCATAAACACCGATCTCTGCCTCTGTGTTCCCACGGCCTTCTCCCTTTGTGCCTCTGTGTCTTCACTTGGCCCTCGGCTTATGGCTTTCTGCAGGCCCATAATGGGCAAGGTCTGTGGGCTACCCAGCCCACTGACGACCCCCTCAGCCTTCTGGATCTGCTCTGGACACTCAACAAGACCTGAAAGGGCTCTGCCTGCCTGGTCCTTACACTACGTCATCCCCCATGCCTGTCTGCCCTCTTGGGGTGGGGCCTCCCATTCCTGCTGCCTTCAGCCCTACCTGGCCCAGCTGGCACCTCTGTGAGGTAGAGATGCATCACAGGCCTTGGGTCAGGTTCTGCTCCTTTGTGGGACATTTTTCAGCTCTTTGCTATTGAATAAACAAACCTGTTCTGGGAAAAGAAAAGTAATATTAAATCAGGGGCCCATACTACTCTAGAATGACCATATCTTAACTAATTACATATGCAATAACCCCATTTTCAAATAAAGGCACATTCCAAGGTGCTAGGGGTTAGGACTTCAACATATCTTTTCTACGTGGACACAATGCAACTGGTAAAACCTACTCGTAACATTTCGTCCTATTTACTTTCTTTATACATATGCACATTATTCTTCTTCTAGAACATCTGAGACAGGTACCATGTTTCATTATTTCTTTTACAAGGGATATTTCCCTAAAATAGATAACTAATAAAGACCTCCTGTGTAGTACAGAGAACTCTACTTAATACTCTGTAATGACCTCTATGGTAAAATAATCTAAAAAAGAGGGAATATATGTATATGTATAACTGATTCACTCTGCTGTACAGCAGAAAGCCAACATAACATCGTAAATCAACTATACTCCAATAAAAATAAATAAATAAAAGGGATATTTCCTATTATACCTGTAGAACAGATACTAACTTCATTGAACTAAATACGTATACAGAACTTTAATCTAATTTGCTGGTTGTATTGCTATTTTGTTAATTCACCTATTAGTACGCCTTATACTTTAAGATCCAGGCTATATCTATTTAGTCATCAAATATCTTTCATATTTTTTTATCTGTAAAGGTTCTCCAGCCTTTCTTTTACTTTCATGATACTGATACTTTTGCAGAACAAAGTTGATGGGCCATTTTTATAGCCCTTTATATCACCTTAATATTATCTTTCTAGAGTTTACAAATTCCTTCAGACTCAGAAGGCAAAGGTGTTTCTATAGGGGGCATCCTGAGGTTTTAGGGCCAATCAGGGTCAGGTCATTTTATTATTGACAGTGGCAGAGATGATAGGATGTGTGGAGGAAATTCTCCATACGGAAAGAAATCCTGCAGTGAAGGAAGAACAGATTAGGGGCACAGCTTGAAATCCAAGAATTTGGGAGGGGACAGCATCTGTGGAGAAGATTCTGTTGCAGGAGAAACTGGGCAAAGAAAGTAAGACAGCACTAATAAATGCTCATCCTATGAGTGGGAAAGGTTTAGATGTCCTCCCATAGCTAATGTAACAGAAAGAGAGAGAAATGAGGAAATCAAAGCAAATACTTTAGATGGTGCTTGATTTGAGCAGTTTGTGATCTTAACAGTGATGCTGTAAGTATTTCAAACCTGTTATAGGCCTGGAACACATGGCAAACACACACACATATGTTCTCTCACTATTTTTTTTTTAATATTGGGAAGTGTCTTGGGGGAGCTTTGGGAGGTCTCAGGGCAAAGCATTCTGAGAAGGACAAGAATGGCAAACAATGGCTGAGAGTATTTACATGATCTGCTATGGGGGGTACTCACACCTTTCTCCAGCTTTTTTTCTCTTCTAGCACCTTTAACACAGAGGCTATTCTGCTTACTGATTTGCTGTGTGTATGCAAATATAACATTTTGGGTAAACTCGAAGTGGGGGGCATGGTGAGAGTTGAGGTCTATGTCTGGGTTAATGCAAGAAAAAAAATATACTACATTAGGAAGACTGAGATGAGAATAGAGGAGATTCTAAGGGAGTGAACAGCTGAGAATTAGTAAAACTTTCTAGGAAAGCCCCAGATTTTCAAGACTACTGAATTGGTGAAGTTAAAGACACAAATGCCAAGGAGTAAAGATCAATGGAGCTAATATCTGGATATATGTGGAATACATAGAAAATTCTACTAAGGTGTGGGCTTGTATGTGTGCATGGGGTGTGTACATGTATATGCATACACATGTATGTATATTTGGTAAATATGTATGTACATATGTTGTGTGTGTTGTGTGTATGTATATTTAGCCTTCCAAGTCCTGACCCCAACACATACCAACATATACAAGCTGAAAGGCTGAAGTTGGAAAATAACAAGGCCCAGGGAAGGCTGTAGGGATTTAATAGGCTCAGGATGGGTGGTGGGGATCTGATAGGAGAAATGAGGGTGGTGGTGGATGGTCTGTAGGTTCATCATGTTTTGTCTCCCGCCGCAACCCTGGAGACCCCTTTGTGATTCTCCCATGGTTCTGAGATGTGGGCCAGAATCCTAGGATAGTGTATTCATGGTCAATATCCAGTTACTAAGGAAGTAGTGTGCTACAGAAAATGGAGAATACCTCTAACCTTCCTGATGAATTTGTTTTGAACAGGGAAATGTGGAAGCAACTTGTGTATCATCTTCAAACTAGGCTCAAAGAAGAAGAGAGGGGTCAGCCTTCAGTATCCGAGAGACTGGCACCAATACAGCCTAGAGGTTAATTACCAGGAACCTCACAGATGAAGAGGCAACAAGGACTCTCACAGCCCTCTGTGATGAAGGGCCAGAGAAACAAGGATCTCAAGAGGATTGACCTGAAGCATCCAGTATTCTGTTTAGAAGATCCAGATAATTCTAGGTAAGGAATAACCTGAAGAGGGGTCCAAAAATAACCTATCAAGGGGCTCAGAAAGCTATCCAATGAAGACTCACTCACTCATGGGGCTGGTGCTGAGAGGGAGACAAAAAAGGACTTGATGAGTCACTCAGGGAATTTTGGAGTGGCCCAAGGGAGAATACCACCAGAAGCCAAACATCTATTTCACTTGCTTTCGTGAGCGGCAAAGTGGGCCTACTTCTGAAGGTCCTTGGATTCATAAAACTATGGTATCAGATGAGAGAGGCTCAAGCCTGGCCTTTTCACCAAGCTATCTTTCCCCCACTCAGTCATCCACATTTCAGGGGAGACTCACTCAACAACTGAGCTAGGGAAAATGGATAATCAGAAAAAATGAAGTACCAACCCTGGACCACCCACTCCTAGGGGTGAGCAAGTCCAGAGGCATGAGGTGCTCCTGCTTTCATATTTGTGGTGGTCTTGCACAGACTCATCAGGCTAGCGAAGGGAGCAAATACATTTTAAAACCCTCATACTTTGCAACAGAGAAAAACCTAGCAGAGTATGACTCAGCTGGGGGCCAAGAGGGTGACCCAGAGCTAACTATAAGTTGAGCGACAGCAGACCATGAACCCAAAGATAAGAATGAAAACTGTGCCCCAGGAGACTCCAGCCATAGCATAGGTGTCCTCATGGAGTAGAGATATGGAAGGTAGTGTTAGTGGTGCCTTCAAGGGCCGATGTTTCCAAAGTAATAGTATAATTAGGGCTGCAGCGTCCATGATGCCTCAAAAGAAAAAAATGAAGATATATTCTGAGCACCATTGAGCTAGGAAGCTCCCAGATACTAACTGGAAATCTGAGTAGTTTATGGGCTCTAATAACCAAGGAATGCCTCGTTGCACCATGACTGTTGGTAATCCAAAATCTAGGGAAACCATGCCTTAAACACCAACTTTCTTCTCAGTTGAAGCTCAAAACAGGGACTTCCCTGGTGGTCCAGTGGCTAAGACTCCACGCTCCCAGTGCAGAGGGCCCAGGTTCGATCCCTGGTCAGGGAACTAGATCCCACATGCTGCAACTAAGAGTTTGCATGCCACAACTAAAGACCCTGCATGCTGTAACAAGGATCCCACACACGGCAACAAAGATCCAGCGTGCCTCAACTAAGACCTGCCCCAGTCAAATAAATAAATAAATAGCAAGCTCAAAACAAGGTAAAGCCTGAAAGCCAGGTTCATAACTGTGCCACTGAAGTGCTCCCTGTGTTGGGTACTTTGGCTGCTAATGGCTCACAGCCCCATCCCCATAGCATGCACCCGGGGAATATGGTACCTTCCCAGGTGTTATATATTCAAATAGAGGGGAGGGCAAGCCCTAGGATTGCAGAAACATGGACCTCCTAAGTTTCAGACCCTAAGAAAGATCTAGGATGCCAATTTAGACCCATCAGAAGAAAATGAGGCATCCAGCAGCCAGTAACTAGGAGACAATCCAGAAAGGAATACAAGAAGGGTGACCTTCCACAACTAGGGAAAGAGCCAGCCTGTGAAGGACAAAGGAATAGCAGAGACCCTGCTGAGCAAGATATCCCAGTTTCTGCCCCAAAGGGCATAGGTTCCTCAAAAAATGAAATTCAGAGAAAGTATGAGTCATCTGTCACTGTGGAATCAGCCAAAGGAAAAAGGGAAAAAGTCAGCAAGGTGTCTTGTAGAATACCAAGTCAGTTCCAGCCTCTGGGCAGAGCCCAGGCCCTGTTCAAATCAGAGCTGCGTTTGGCTAGTGTGGTCCCCGAAGGGTAAGGGCACACAACAGTCATAGGCCTGGTTCTGGAGAGGAGGCTGGGAGGAAGGCATACATTTCAGGCAACATAGCATGGCCCACACGTGGAAGAACTCCAGACTCAGGCAGAGCCCAGGGCTGAACGATCCTGCCAATGCAGACCTTCCTCCTTCCTTAAGCAAAGCAAAGTGCTAAGTTCACATCCTGCAGGCTTCAAGCAGATTCTAAGGATCGCAATTTTTTTAGGAAGAACAGTCGGTTCAGAAACAGGAATTGATGTCTTGGAAACACTGAGAAGGTCAACTGTGTTTGAGGCATCCTCTTTCCATGCTTCCTCAGGAGCCTTTGTCCCCATTCTGGACCTACCAGTGGGTGTCCAGGATGCAAGATGTCACACTCACCCTCACCCCTGCTCTGGGCTCTGTCTTTGGGCCTAACATTTCTAGTGTGCCTGAAAATCCTCCTCTGTTCCTTCCCAGAAGGGAAATAACTGTCAATGAAAATTTTCAGTCCATGTGGACCAAATGTATTTCACTAGCTTGTTCTCTGAAAAAGACAGTCTTTGTATCTTCTATTCCAAAATATTTTTTGTCCAATTACATTTGTTTCTTCTAATGAGAGAGTTGTGTCTTCTATCTCTGTTGCATTTGCAGTCAAAGTTTATAGTCTTAGGCTGATTATGCAAGCATCATTCTCAAATATGACATTCTATGCAAACCTTTGATTGCATAGCCATTATGTCCCATTATATACAGTCCAGACCTAAAAGAGCCATTCTCCTTCCAAGGGGGCCCAAAATTCTTAATTGATTTGAGTTCAAAGCTGACAAATACACAAACAAATAAAGACTAACAAACCAGATTGTCTATTGCCTCTTATCCAACAGAGAACAGATCTCTATAAACCATTAATCTACTTACAGACCTCACCAAATGGTGAGACCATAACACCAAATTGCCAGTCATTCTTGACACTAATGAGAAATAACTTATCAGGCCAAAAATAAACCCCAAACAAAACAAGCAAACAAAAAACATAAAATTAGTAGAGAAAAAATTAAGATGAGAAAAACAAACTCAGCAAAATTCTAGTGTCCCTCTGGGAGCCGAGAAAAGACAGGAGGTAGGCTTAATTTTCCCATGAAGTAAGTATATTTCTCTTGTGAAAAAATTTACCTGACTCTATCTGTTGAATCCATTGGATAGCTCAAAACTTGAAAAATACAATTAATTTTTTTTAGAGTTAAAATCACAATGGTCATAAAGATATAAGATTGACAGCTGTTAAAGATTTCATTTTACTTATAATAAGGGAACTAGTCAGATGCTATAACTGTTTGTTTCTTGTTCAAGTTGACCCTTGAACAACATGGCTCTGAACCTGCATGGTCCACTTACATGTGGATTTTTTTTCAATAAACATAGTACCTGTATTCTCATTTTCCAGATCTTTAACTAAATGTGGGAACAGGTTTGTGTTCAATTAGAGATCACAATATGTGGAATCAAAAGCCCTAGGGTTTGAGTCCTGAGTCTATGAAAACTGTTTTCAGTTTCCTGCTCTTGGTTGAGTCATTTATCAATTCCTTTGTTTCTGAGGCAGAGATAGCGGCACCTAGATGTTCAACTATGTAGCGGGTCAGTGGTCCTAACCCCCACATTGTTCAACGCTTAACTGTATTTTGAAAGTAAATCTAAGGATTCCCTGAAAGGTGGAATGCATGTTGTAAGTTATTGAACTTAGCAAAAAATCTTCTTCAAAGAAGATGTGAATTAGAGCTAAATTATTATTTTCTTACCATATGCATATAGCTCTTTTTTCTCCACCATTTTTATAGTTGATTTTTCAGCATTTGTGAACACCAAAGGCATGTTCAATATAATTTAAAACAAAGAAAAGAGCACCTGCTGTTAGAAACAGTCATTTTAAGTTGAATAAAATCATTCACGAGGAAACAAAAAAAAAAACATGCTGGGCTAGCGGCTTTATCTCAAAAGTACCACAGTTCTCAACCAAGAGAAAAAGAAACTTATGGGGACATTCTGCTTAGAAAATAGCTCCCAAATTATCAATAATTGGATTATAGGAAGACTTGTTTGCTTTTATTAATTTTATAATGAGTTACATATGCAATACCTTTTTGGCTGATTGACTCATAGTTTTTTTTTTTGCGGTACGTGGGCCTCTCACTGCTGTAGCCTCTCCCACCGCGGAGCACAGGCTCCGGAAGCGCAGGCCCAGCGGCCATGGCCCACGGGCCCAGGCGCTCCGCGGCATGTGGGATCCTCCCGGACCGGGGCACGAACCTGTGTCCCCTGAATCAGCAGGCGGACTCTCAACCACTGCGCCACCAGGGAAGCCCTGACTCATAGTTTTAAACATTAACTCAGATAATTCATAACATATACAATGAACTGCAGATTCAGTAGCTTTTTTGCTGGCCATCCCATAATTTTAAATACTAGTACAAATCGTTCATAACAGTTTACAATAATAGATGGTAGATATTACATATTGGTTGCTTATTAATGAGAATATAAAATAACATAACTTGGGATCTCCTATTTAGTAAGAAAGGAATAAACAAGATACAACTAATATTATATCTCCAGACTTTATTAAAGATGATTAACAATGTTATATCAACTCTATTCAGTTAATATTGTGAATTTATTTATGGTCTTGCCCTTGAATAGCTACCAACAACAGACAGGTAGGTGGCTAAGTAGGTAGGTAGGTAGGTAGATGGGTAGATAGACAAACTTGAGTAAAGAAAAAAGAAAGTACAGTTGATAACTGAGTTTCCACTTACAAACAGCTATCACTGGCTGCATCCTGAAATAGGTACCACCTAGTGTACTGGCTGAAAATTCCAGCCTCAGCAAAACTATCCAAAACACTCTGGAGCATAAGTGTTGACACGGTGGAACATCATGTAATTGATGACAAAATTACACTTTGCTAGAACCTATTGGTTCTATTATTTTGTCTTCTCAAGAATCATCATTGCTGGAATCAATTTTCTGTGCTTACTGTCAATGCCTAAAGGCATTCAATACCTATTATTGCAGGGGAACCAGCAATGACACACAGACCACCAACTAAAACTGGTTCATATTATTTGTTTATCTAGTGTTCTATCAATATTTTATATATGGAAATGTAACCATCAAACCACCAAAACAGGTGCTATTTCTATTTTCTTTGGGAATTTGTGTTTGATTAGCCCCTACCATGTGTTCACTCAACCTATGACCAACAGGACACATTTTTTTAATAGTCCAGTTAGAAGGAAAATACGGTAGTTGAAAAGAGAATGAAAACTACTAATCCATCAGTGATTAAGAGCAACTTTGGCTTTTTAATATTGACAAGCAACCAGCCACTTAAAACAGAATCATCTACAAAGCTACTGAATTTCTACAAGGAAATAATACTGGATTATTAGTCAGGAGACTAGGAGCCCCACACTAAGTATAATATGACAAACGACAATTAACTTCACTTCCCTGTGTTTTCATTTTTTTCCTCAAAAATAAACCAAATATTTGCTAGTGGAGTTTCACTCAAATGACTCCTGGTTCTTGACACATTCTGCTGAATATAAATTTTCAGAATTTCATACAAGTCACCTGCCCCTTTAAGCTTGGCTTATCAGGGACACCCCATCACCTTTCACTACCCATATATCTGAGTAACAACAGATTGGCCAATGATCTTTAAACATTTGGCAGCTTCTAAAACCCCTGGGGGTAGCCAACTTTGTTTTCTAACTACTGTTGAAGGAATTATGCACCAATTAGTGAGTGCCATTTTCAGCACCTAATATATTTTTTTCAATACTGCATCAGTCATTTCACAAATGAAGAGAAAATGTTTTACAACAGTTATGGCAATCTCCCAAATAAAGGTTTTTTGAAGGTCATGCTGGAGTCATACTAGCCAATGGTTTTTCAAGTTCATTTTAAGCAGAATTGGTTTGTTTTAGCAGATAAAGCATATTTCACTGATAAACTAAAAACAAACAAGTTTCCCACGTACTTGCCCTCAGTACAATGTTAAACACAATGAGTCCAGCCTAATCATGAGCAGTAGCCAGATGGCTAGGCAATATTTGACATGACTTATCTGTCAATGCTCACAGCCACGTACTCAATTCACTCCGGATTTGACCTTGATTGTCTTACAGACTCTGTCAATCACAATGACATGTGATTCTTCAATCCAAGGTAAATTTCCCCTATAACTACAATCAGATGGTTGCTAAGGCATTGCTGTCAGTCACTGAGTTATCCCCAAAGGTAGGCTTTCTAGAAGTGTGCACAACAGGCAACAAACTCAGTTAAATGCCACTGAAAGACAATTTATACTATTTGAGATAAATCTGCCAGAGCTAGCTGTCAGGAGAGTCCAATTCAAGGAATTGAATTGCGGAACTTAATTACGTGGATAAGGAAGGTCAAGAGTAAACCTAAGAATCATATTAATCAAACAATCAACCTTTTTCTAATGAAGCCTGCTACACAATATTTAAGGAAGTATGAGTCATTCAAAATCCTTTTGCTAGGGCCACCAATGAGCCAGTGAACCCAAAATATGTGTTTCTTAATGGAAAACCAGGAGACAAAGTTTGTTATCAAAGAGAGACAAATTTGGATCCCAGTTTACTATTCACTGTACAACTCTGTAAGGTAAAACCTTCTGAGCCTCACTTTTCTAATATGTAAAATGAGGACGTACAACTTACCTTGCTGGGCTACATGAGAATTAAACTAAGCAATACTCGTAAATGTACTTAGATCATATATAACCTAGGAAATAGTTCATAAATGTTAGTTCCATCCCTATCTTTTAGTAAACATTGAATACAAAAAAATAGGAATTATTTTATGCTAGACATATATTTCACCAAATTATGAAATATAAACTGATGGAATACATATAAATCAGAAAGTAAACTATACATTGTGAGCCATATTTCTACCATGTAGATATGATCAATATAATCAATATACCTATACTATCTAATTCAGTAGCCATAGCTACTTGTGGCTATTGGACAACTGAAATGTGGCTAATCATTTTGGCTTAGAACAACGATAAACAATTATTATTTCACACAATTTTTATGCATCAGGAATGTGGATGCAGCTTAGCTGGGTCATTCTGGAGGCTTCAGTCAAGATGTTATCCAGAGGTGCATCTCAAGGCTTGACTTAAACCAGAGGATGTTCTTCCAAGATGACTTACTCACATGACTAGCAAGCCGATGCTGGCTTCTGGCTGGATGTCTTAGTACTTTGCCATATGGACAACTCCATAGGGCTGCTTGAATACCCTTAAGCCTCCACATGGCCACTGGTTTCCCCCAGAGAAAGTGATCCAAGGCAAAAACTGCAATGTCTTTTTTTTTTTGATTGAAGTATAGTTCATATATAACATAATATAAGTTACATGTCTACAGTATAGTAATTCATAATTTTTAAAGTTTATATTTCATTTATAGTTATTATAGACTATTGGCTATATTCCCTGTGTTGTACAATATATCCTTGTAACTTGTTTTATACATACTAGTTTGTACCTCTTAATCCCCTATCCCTACATTGCCCCTCCTCCTGTCCCTCTCCCCACAGGTAAGCACTGGCTTGTTCTGTGCATCTGTAAATCTGTTTCTTTTTTGTTATAGTCACTAGTTTGTTGTATTTTTAGAACCATGTATAAGTGATACCATACAGTATTTTTGTCCTTATCTGACTTATTTCACTTAGCTTAACACCCTCTAATGTTGTGCATGTTGTTGCAACATCCATGTTGTCGCAAATGGAAAAAGATTTCATTCTTTTTTATAGCTGAGTAATATTCCATTATATATACACATACACACACACACATACATACATATATATGTATATCACACCTTCCTAATCCATTTCTCTGTTTATGGACACTTAGGTTGCTTCCATATCTTGGCAATTGTAAATAATGCTGCTATGAACATTGGGGTGCATGTATCTTTTCAAATTAGTGTTTTTGGTTTTTTTTTGAATAAATACCCAAGAGTGAAATTTCTGGGTCATATGGTAGTTCTATTTTCAGTTTTTTGAGAAACTTCCATACTGTTTTCCACAGTGGCTGCACCAATTTACATGCCCACCCACAGTGCACGAGGGTTTCCTTTTCTCCACTACCTCACCAGTATTTGCTATTTGTATTCTTTTTGATGATGGCCATGTTGACAGGTGTGAAAAAACTGCAATGGCTTTAATAACCTGGTCATGGACATCACACTTCTTTATTTCCAAAATGTCGCTAATCTGAAGAGATGTGCTGTAAGCAAAATGCATAACAGATTTCAAAGACTTACTACAAAATATTTAAGTTAATTCATTAATAATTTTTACACTGAGTATTTTTGAATTAATGATGGTTTAAAATAAAATATACCACTAAAACTAATTATACCTGTTCCTTTTTGATTTTTATGTGACTACTAGAAAAATTTAAATTGGATAGGTAACTCACATAATAGTTCTGAAGGACAGTGCTGGTATATATATATATTTGATCTTTAATGGATGTCTGAATCAACAAATTTGGGAGCTACTTTAGGACTCATACATGTAGCTTGCCCCACTCTAAACAAAGCCTTTGAAAATTAAAATACACACTGAATATGAGTAGGTGAATATTAAACGTTTTGAAGAAAGAATAGTGTGAGAAAAATAAAAGTTCACTGTAAAATCACTAATGGTGGTGTTAGACACGAAAAACACATTGTCCTCAATGACATTCATAGTGTATACTCTTAATGGGGTAATATTTTTTGTTACAGCTACAAGAGGGAAAGCATTCATCCATGCTGAAAGTTGAAGTTTATTATCTCAATTTCATTGGATGTACAAGGAATACTATTAATGAAATCTAAGTTTCTCCTCTCCTTACCAATTCATCATATTTGGGGTATTGTGGGAATGTCACCCTGACAGCTCTACTTTACCCACAAAAGTGAAGACCAGGAAGCAACCTTTCTTCTTTTCAAAAAAGAAAAAAAAAATTAGTCCCATGTATAATTTTTTTTGACCAAAACTATTTTAATCATGTGAGCACTTAATAAGGTACAAATAATTATGTGCAATTACATGATAATTACTTTCAGTGTAATTACTATGCCAAGACAGCTTTGTTGGAGATAATCAGATGGTTACTGGTGAACTGCAAATTAATTGACAACAGGACATTTAAAATTGCAAATGATCATGATTACCTTGGAGTACTATCAGCACATCAGAAATGTGAGTAGGTTGGCAGGAGGATCAGGGACATTCATTTAACAGGAATGTCACAGAAAAAGTAAGATGAGATCATAAATCTACTTGTCTCTGTTCCAAGCTGAAGGATGTTCCGTGCCTGCTGGTAGTGAATTTTTTGGCCTTATTTCACTCAATATATACACATCTTATTTGGGTTAGTCTACCAATCAGAGTTTCTTCATGTATGCATCATCTGTGTGTGGTCTGTGTTGTGTATTTAAAGGCATCTATGTAACAAATCACATTGTTAGAGTTGGAAGATAAATTAACAGAGTATCTATATGAAAAAGGGATACAGGTGATGAGAGAGATAAAATGTGTGCAGATCACACCAACAGTGAGTGAGAGAACTAATCTCCAACCTCCTCATTTCCAGTCTGGGACTATATTACACTAAAGTTTCCCAAACCTAATTCCTTTACATACTACTTCACGATGTTACCATGTTTATATACTGACCCTTTAGCACTTATTTAATAATTGACTCAAGCCTAATATAGTTCTCTATCTTAATCTCATCCTAAACATTAATACCGGAAAATTTATTATTTTCAGGTCAATTACATTTTTTGCTAAATCATGCTAAAATGAAACATGACTATTAATACAAACACTATGTTCTGTAGTATTATTCAGTATTCTGTGGAATGCGTACCACACTTTGTGAAACACTATCCTATATCACACTCCCACTGTATGCCTTAAGGTTAAGAATGGCTTAGAGGCAACAGCCAGCTTTACCCACCACCAGTCCCTCCCATCAGGAAACTTGCACAAGCCTCTTAGCTAGCCTCAAGCACCAGAGGGCTGACAGCAGAGGCGAGAAGAACTACAATCCTGTAGCCTGTGGAACAAAAACCACAGTCACAGAAAGATAGACAAGATGAAAAGGCAGAGGGCTATGTACCAGATGAAGGAACAAGATAAAACCCCAGAAAAACAATTACATGAAGTAGAGATAGGCAACCTTCCAGGAAAAGAATTCAGAATAATGATAGTGAAGATGATCCAGGACCTCGGATAAAGAATGGAGGCAAAGATCGAGAAGATGCAAGAAATGTTTAACAAAGACCGAGAAGAATTAAAGAACAAACAAACAGAGATGAACAATACAATAACTGAAATGAAAAATACACAAGAAGGAATCAATAGTAGAATAACTGAGGAAGAAGAATGGGTAAGTGACCTGGGAGACAGAATGGTGAAATTCACTGCTGTGGAACAGAATAAAGAAAAAAGAATGAAAAGAAATGAAGACAGCCTAAGAGACCTCTGGGACAACATTAAATGCAACAACATTCCCATTATAGGGGTCCCAGAAGAAGAGAGAGAGAAAGGACCTGAGAAAATATTTGAAGAGATTATACTCAAAAAGTTCGCTAACATGGGAAAGGAAAGAGCCACCCAAGTCCAGGAAGCACAGAGAGTCCCATAAGGAAAAACCCAAGGAGAAACATGCCAAAACACATAGCAATCAAATTGGCAAAAATTAAAGACAAAGAAAAATTATTGAAAGCAGCAAGGGAAAAACGACAAACATACAAGAGAATTCCCATAAGGTTAACAGGTGATTTCTCAGCAGAAACTCTACAATCCAGAAGGGAGTGGGCACAGTACATCTAAAGTGATGAAAGGGAAGAACCTATAACCAAGATTACTTTACCCAGCAAGGATCTCACTAAGATTCAACAGAGAAATCAAAAGCTTTACAGACAAGCAAAATCTAAGAGAATTCAGCACCACCAAACCAGCTCTACAACAAATGCTAAAGGAACTTCTCTAAGTGGGAAACACAAAAGAAGAAAAGGACTTGCAAAAACAAACACAAAACGATTAAGAAAATGGTAATAGGAACATACCTATTGATAATTACCTTAAACGTGAATGGATCAAATGCTCCAACCAAAAGACACAGGTTTGCTGAATGGATACAAAAACAAGACGCAAATATATACTGTCTACAAGAGACCCACTTCAGATGTAGGGACATATACAGACTGAAAGTGAGGGGATGGAAAAAGATATTCCATGCAAATGGAAATCAAAAGAAAGCTGGAGTAGCAAGACTCATATCAGATAAAATAGACTTTAAAATAAAGAATGTTACAAGAGACAAGGAAGGACACTACATAATGATCAAGGGATCAATCCAAGAAGAAGATATAACAATTATAAATACATATGCACCCAACATAGGAGCACCTCAATACATAGGGCAACTGTTAACAGCTATAAAAGAGGAAATCGAGGGCTGCCCTGGTGGCGCAGTGGTTGAGAGTCCGCCTTCCGATGCAGGGGACACGGATTCGTGCCCCGGTCTGGGAGGATCCCACATGCCACGGAGCAGCTGGGCCCGTAAGCCATGGCCGCTGGGCCTGCGCGTCGGAGCCTGTGCTCCACAACAGGAGAGGCCATGGCAGTAAGAGGCCTGTGTACCGGAAGAAAAAAATAAAAAAGAGATAATAATAGTGGGGGACTTTAACACCTCACTTACTCAAATGCACAGATCATACAAACAGAAAATTAAAAAGGAAACACAAGCTTTAAATGACACATAGACCAGACAGATATAATTGATACTTATAGGACATTCCATCCGAAAACGTCAGATTACACTTTCTCCACAAGTGCACACAGAACATTCTCCAGGATAGATCACATCTTGGGTCACAAATCAAACCTAAGTAAATTTAAGAAAACTGAAATCATATCAGGCGTCTTTTCTGACCACAATGCTCTGAAATTAGAACTCAATTACAGGGAAAAAAAATGTAAAAAACATAAACACATGGAGGCTAAACAATATGTTACTAAATAACCAAGAGATCACTGAAGAAATAAAAAAGGAAATCAAAAAAATACCTAGAGACAAATGACAATGAAAACACGATGATCCAAAAGCTATGAGATGCAGCAAAAGCAGTTCTAAGAGGGAAATTTATAGCTATATAAGCCTACCTCAAGAAACAAGAAAAATCTCAAAAACAATCGAAACTTACACCTAAAGGAACTAGAGAAATAAGAACAAACAAAACCCAAAGTTAGTAGAAGGAAAGAAATCACAAAGATCAGAGCAGAAATAAATGAAATAAAAACAAACAAAAAATATAGCAAAGACCAATAAAACTAAAAGCTGGTTCTTTGAGAAGATAAACAAAATTGATAAACCTTTAGCCAGACTCATCAAGAAAAAGAGGGAGAGGACTCAAATCAATAAATTAGAAATGAAAAAAGAGAAGTTACAATGGACACTGCAGAAATAAAAAGCATTCTAAGAGACTACTACAAGCAACTCTATAGCAATAAAATGGACAACCTGGAAGAAATGGACAAATTCTTCGAAAGGTATAACCTTCTAAGACTGAACCAGGAAGAAATAGAAAATATGAACAGACCAATCACAAGTAATGAGATTGAAACTGTTATTAAAAATCTTCCAACAAACAAAACTCCAGAACCAGATGGCTTCACAGGTGATTCTACCAAACATTCAGAGAAGAGCTAACACCCATCTTTCTCAGACTCTTCCCAAAAATTGCAGAGGAAGGAACACTCCCAAACTCATTCTACGAGGCCATCATCACCCTGATACCAAAACCAGACAAAGATACTACAAAAAAAGAAAATCACAGACCAATATAACTGATGAATATAGATGCAAAAATCCTCAACATAATACTAGCAAACAAAATCCAACAACACATTAAAAGGATCATACACCATGATCAAGTGGGATTTATCTTAGGGATGCAAGGATTCTTCAATATACGCAAATCAATCAATGTGATACACCATATTAACAAAGTGAAGAAGAAAAACCATATGATCATCTCAATAGATGGAGAAAAAGCTTTTGACAAAATTCAACACCCATTTATGATAAAAACTCTCCAGAAAGTGGGCATAGAGGGAACCTACCTCAACATAATAAAAGCCATATACAACAAACCCACAGCAAACATCATTCTCAATGGTGAAAAACTGAAAGCATTTCCTCTAAGATCAGGAACAAGACAAGGATGTCCACTCTCATCACTGTTATTCCACATAGTTTCGGAAGTCCTAGCCACAGCAATCAGAGAAGAAAAAGAAATAAAAGGAATACAAATTGGAAAAGAAGGACTAAAACTGTCACTGTTTGCAGATGACATGATACTATAAATAGAGAATGATAAAGATGCCACCAGAAAACTACTAGAGCTAATCAATGAATTTGAAAGTTGCAGGATACAAAATTAATGCACAGAAATCTCTTGCATTCCTATACATGAATGATGAAAACTCTGAAAGAGAAATTAAGGAAACACTCCCATTTACTGTTGCAACAAAAAGAATAAAATACCTAGGAATAAACCTACCTAGGGAGACAAAAGACCTGTATGCAGAAAACTATAAGACACTGATGAAAGAAATTAAAGATGATTCCAACAGATGGAGAGATATACCATGTCCTTGAGATTGGAATAATAAATATTGTGAAAATGACTATACTATCCAAAGCAATCTACAGGTACAATGCAATCCCCATCAAATTACCAATGGCATTTTTTACAGAACTAGAACAAAAAATCTTAAAACTTGTAAGACCCCAAACAGCCAAAGCCGTCTTGAGGGAAAAAAATGGAGATAGAAGAATCAGACTCCCTGACTTTAGACTATACTACAAAGCTACAGTAATCAAGCCCAGAGATAAACCCACACACCTATGGTCAACTAATCTATGACAAAGGATGCAAGGGTATACAATGGAGAAAAGACAGTCTCTTCAATAAGTGGTGCTGGGAAAACTGGACAGCTACATGTAAAAGAATGAAATTAGAACACTCCCTAACACCATACACAAAAATAAACTCAAAATGGATTAGAGACCTGAATGTAAGACCAGACACTATAAAACTCTTAGAGGAAAACATAGGAAGAACACTCTTTGACATAAATCACAGCAAGATCTTTTTTTGATCCACCTCCTAGAGTAATGGAAATAAAAACAAAAATAAACAAATGGGACCCAATGAAAGTTAAAAGCTTTTGCACAGCAAAGGAAACCATAAACAAGATGACAAGACAACCCTCAGAATGGGAGAAAATATGTGCAAGCGAATCAATGGACAAAGGATTAATCTCCAAAGTATGTAAACAGCTCATGCAGCTGAATATTAAAAAAAGAAACAACCCAATCGAAAAATGGGCAGAAGACCTAAATAGACATTTCTACAAAGAGGACATACAGATGGCCAAGAGGCACATGCAAAGCTACTCAAAATCACTAATCATTAGAGAAATGCAAATCAAAAGTACAATGAGGTTTCACCTCACACCAGTTAGAATGGGCATCTTCAGAAAATCTACAAACAAAAAATGCTGGAGAGGGTGTGGAGAAAAGTGAACCCTCTTGCACTGTTGGTGGGAATGTAAATTGATACAGCCACTATGGAGAACAGTATGGAGGTTCCTTAAAAAACTAAAAATAGAATTACCATATGACTCAGCAATCCCACTACTGGGCATATACCCTGAGAAAACCATAATTCAAAAAGACATATGCACCCCAAGGTTCATCGCAGCACTATTTACAATAGCCAGGTCATGGAAGCAGCCTAAATGCCCATTGACAGATGAATGGATAAAGGAGATGTGGTACATATATACAATGGAATATTACTCAGCTGTAAAAAGGAAAGAAATTGGGTCATTTGTAGAGACGTGGATGGATCTAGAGACTGTCATACAGAGTGAAGTAAGTCAGATGGAGAAAAACCAATATCGTATATTAACGCATATATGTGGAACCTAGAAAAATGGTACAGATGAACTGATTTGCAGGGCAGAAGTCGAAACACAGATGTAGAGAACAAATGTATGGACACCCAGGGGGGAAAGCGGCGGGGGGTGGGGGCGGCGTGGGATTAACTGGGAGATTGGGATTGACATGTATACACTGATGTGTATAAAATGGATGACTAATAAAAACCTGCTGTATAAAAATTAAATTAAACTCAAAAGTTCGAAAAAATAATAAAATAGCGGGCTTCCCTGGTGGCGCAGTGGTTGAGAGTACGCCTGCCGATGCAGGGGACATGGGTTCGTGCCCCAGTCCGGGAAGATCCCACATGCCACCGAGCAGCTGGGCCCATAAGCCATGGCCGCTGAGCCTGTGCGTCCGGAGCCTGTGCTCCACAACGGGAGAGGCCACAACAGTGAGAGGCCCGTGTAACACACACACACAAAAATAATAATAATTAAAAAATAAAATAATAATAGTAAAAAAGAATGGTTTAGAATAGCACTCTGCACTTTAGAAAACAAAACAAAACAAAAAATTATAAGCACCTTTGTGTAGAGCAATATATTATACACTAACTCAGTGCAAAGACATATATGTTACTACCCTGGCCCTTGAGAATCTCAAAGCTCTCATACAATGCAAAAGGCTTACACAAATACATTCAATACCAAGCAGCATGAAAGGCATGCTGTAAAAGTGGTGTGTCTTGGTACAGAATTTCACAGGTCCTTGCTATATCATTCCTGGCTGAAGTGAACAGTAATGACTTTGCAATGGAGGGAGAAAATGAGCTGGGGCTTGAAGGATATTCAAGTTTAGGAATGTCAGGTAAGGACATGTAAGGCAGAGAAAGCAAATACAATATCCATTTGACGGAAACAAATTCTTTCTATCACAAGGCATGTGTGATGGTTCAGTTTAATGCATCAACTTGCCTAAGTTATGGTGCCCAGTTGTTTGTTCCAACATTAGCCTTGATATTGCTGTGAAAGTATTTTGTAGATGTGATTAATATCTATAATCAGTTAAATTTAAATAAAGAGATTACCCTTTATAGTGTGGGTGGGCCTCATCAAATCAGCTGAAGGTCTTACAAGCAAAAACTGAGGTTTCCTGGGGAAGAGGAATTCTTCCTAAAGACTGTAACAACAAAATTCTGCCTGTGTTTCCAGTCAGCCACTCTGCCTTACAGATTTCAAACTCAAGATTATAACATCAACTCTTGTCTGAGTCTCTAGGCTGTTAGCCTCTTCTACAAATTTTAACCTCAAGACTTCAACACCAACTCGTTTGCCTGTGTTTCCAGCCTGCCACCTTGCCCAGTATCAGACTTGCTAACTTCCACAACTATGTGAGCCAACTCCTTAATATATTATATATTTAACATATATATTTTATATTCCTTAACATACACACACACACACACACACACACACACACACAAAATACTATTGGCTCTGTTTCTCTGGAGAACCCTGACTGATACAGCATAGTAAAAGTTAAAAAATCCAGGAATACATGGAAACCCTTGAGAAATAGATTTGGAACATAGAGCAGAGGTATGCTGAAGAATTCAGATGTGGGGAGGAAGTCATGGAGAAGCCACTGAAGATGTGTGAGAAGAGGAGCTGAACAATCCATGAGGTGCTTTAGAAAGACAAATATGTCAGTAGTATTCTTGACGGATCAAAGAGAGAAAAGATACTAGATATAGAGAAACCAGGTAAAAGAAGGTTATTATCAACACTTAATAGTTACTTGCATTACTAGTGCTAGTACAGAGACTAGTTTATTTTATATTTAAACTCACTTTTAAAGCAACATATCCCCCAAACTATATAAAATATCTTAAAATATACCCACTGAATTTAGAAAGCAAAAATAAAGGGGATTATCTTTGTCCAGTTTGCCCACGGCATATCATACTAATATGGTAACATTTTTTGAAGAAGAAGAAATCTTATACTAATTACAGTCATTTGCAAAGATCCTCCATTATTGTGACCATATGTTCATGCCACCAAAACTGCTTAAGTGGTATTTTTTAATTAATGCTTTAAATTTAAATACCTATTTTACACTTGTCCTAATCAAGAGAATCTAGGAAACCATGGATTTGCCATGCTAATTATAATTCCCTAATATACGTTATAATAGATATATAACTATTAAAACAAGAGCTAATCTGAAATGTGTCATCCAATATAACCATAGTACCACTAAGTGGTATATATATTCTACCTAGGAAAACTCCATAAAATTAATAAGTAAATTTTAGATCCTTCAGTTACACTCCACCATTCCTCACTGAGATAGTGGTATAAGATGTGACACATGAAGACCTTAATGACTCTTGTTTTCTGTAAAAGACAACATCCCCTTAGTGCTGAGAGATCTGTCCATCCCACAAGGTCTATCACTGGCCAGAGGGTTAGTGCATGTTCTGGTGATTTCAGAAAGCACGGCAAGTACTTAAGAATGGAAGCTACAGGGAGGCATATCTAAACTCAATGTATAAAGTCACTTCTATGACAGAGATTATAAAATGATGCTACATTAGGGAAGGTTTTTTTTTTTTTTTCAGATACAAGGTATAAGCCACCTTTTCTAGTCATTTCAGTCAATGAGGTTTACTAGAAAGATAAATGGGTTGGTAAAGAGCCGATAATCTTCTCCAACTTCTAGTAACCACTCTGTTTACACTGACTTCAGGCTGTGCTCTCTGCTTGCCCGTAGTGTCTGATTTCTGCCCTCTCTCTGCACCTTTCAGCTTCAGTCAACCCACTTTCTGCTCATTCCCTCTGGATGATCTCACTGGGTCAGTATTTCCACGAAGAACTGCGCACACCTGTTAACCAGAGCTCCTGCCAAGCCACTATTTAAAGATCACCGACCTCTGGAGGCCATCTCTGGTTCATGAAACCTTGGTTAATGGGTTAAGTCATATGGTATCAAGCACTACTATGCAAGCTAAATCCTCAGTATGACATTTAGGGGACTCTTCCCCATATTTTTCTATTGATTTTCTCACCTTTCTCTGATGGAGTTTACAATCTAGTAAGATTTTTTTTAATATTTGTATACAAACATATACAAGAGCAGGCCATTTAAAACGCATGTCATAATAGTGTCATTCCTCACTGAAGTCAAGGGAAATTACTTTGCTAAGGAGGAGGATTATAAGCTGGGTCTTGAAGGATTAGTGATTTCGAAGCTTAGAAGTGTCAAGTTAGGATAGCCTAGGCAAGGAATCTCACAAAATAATTCAAGGCCGCAGAGAAAAAGTAAGCTATCAGCTGAAGTTTAAGAGGTCATCAAACATTCTGAGGTTTCCTAAAATAGGACAGTTAACCTGGAAGGTACCTTTTATGATCTGTCCAGTACAGACATTATTTTTATAAATTAAAAATATATATATAACTTTAATATTTTTTAATATATATATTTATAGGGGAAAATCGTCTAGTTTTCTCATCCACCTCCATCAGGGATTATTACAGTTTTACCATCAGGTACTCAATCTAAAGGATCAACTGTACCCTCACTTTCCATAGAAAAGACAGCAATGGTATATTTTGGAATAAACAAGTCACTGCACCCTTCTACCCTAAAAGTAAAAACAAATCAATGTAGACTTTACCAGTCCTTTACAAACAAGTGTATGCTTGATGACATTTGCTTAGCTTGTAGCTAATAGTGGCCGCTGAAGTGTATTCGAGAGATGCAGAAACCTCTCGCCTCAAGGTCTGCGCACTTCTAGTTGACTCGAAGCCTAGTCAACAATAAAAGAAAATAACATCAGCAGCAACAACAGCTACCCTTTTTGAGACGTTACTTCTCCAGATTCTGTGTTAAATGTTGCATATGCATAATCTCATTTAATTTTTTTTCATTTAATTCATTCAATAACCCCGTGATATAAACCGTTATTATTATTTCTATTTAATGGATGAGGAACCAGACAGTTCAAGTCAAACCAAATTCTCTCAGAAAGTAAGTAGCAGAGTTTGGCTTTGAACTGCCAAGGACTTTAATCTTATTCCTACATCTTACCTACCATGGTATATCCAACTTCAAACCTTGGTTCACACTGATCCACCTCCCAGGAATATTCAGTCTATCCCTGATAGCTATTAATAGCTCTACAGCCCACAAGAAGCTCTGCTCAAGATTAATAAACCATCACTATGATAAAAACATAAATAAAGTACTGTGGAAACTCTGAGGAAGGTGTGTTTAGTTCTGCAGATAAACTCTAATACAGGTAAATTAGGTTACAAGATGAAAAATCATTGATTATTCAGATTCCCAGAGGCTTTATCGCACTGGCTTCCCACCACTCCACGTCTTGCTAAAGTACACCAACCAGCTAGTACCATCTCTAATCAGCAAGTTAGTAGATTATGCCTATGTTGACATATACATTCAAGCCAAATGGTCTGTTTGCTCAGTTGATCACTGTGTTCTCATTAGGAGTTCTTAGCCCATCAAAATCATATTTGATGAGTCTGGCAAAGTACTCAACTGTATTTGTGTTCTCTTTTGTTCTAACGCTAATTGCTGAATATTTTAACCACCCTTCTGATGAACTGAAAGCCCCAATTTAGACATCCAAGCAAACCAATCATTTTTCCGATGACTGATATCAGCACAAACACAATCTGCCAATTTGCAGATCACTGGTAGGCTTTCTGATCTGTACTGCCAATGATACCTGTCACACGAGCTTAAAATCTCAATCATCTTTGCTTTGCTTTGCTTTTGGCCCCTACATGCAATCAGTAACCAAGTCCTGTTTTCACTTTCACAATCTCTCTCATTTCCCTCTTCTTCTCCAATTCTATTTTCTCTACTACCATTCAGGTATTTATTCTCTCTTGCTTGTCTATCCAAGTGTCTTATCTCTTGCTGGTCTAACTTGTCTCTCGAGCTCCAGTGTCATTCCCCTACAATCCACTTGCTATACACTATGGCTGGAAGGAACAGCTGTCCTGATGGACATCTCCATACCTGTTCTTCCCATACTCAGAAACATTTGAATTTTCCTATCCTCTAGCAAAAAATCTCCAACTTACTTAGCCAAATATTTATAGGCTCACATGGGCTGGCCATTTTAGCAACTGACTTTCTAATCATTGTTAATAAATTCTCTGATACTCTCTAAGGGGGAAGATCAACTTATAATAAAACTTGACTTAGTTAAAAGCTTTCCCCTGAATGTACCAAAGCAGTGGTTCCCAAACTTCAGTACCCATGGAATGCTTGTTAAAACACAGATTCTGGGGGTAGGATGCAGCCATTTCTGATTCAGTAGGTCTGGGATGAAGCTTGAGAATTTCATTTTTTAAGAAGTTCCCAGGTGCTTCTGGTCCAAGGACCACTCTTTGAAAACCACGTGTCTAGACTAGAGCATCACAGACAATATTAACACCAAACACATCAAGAACTTGATGCACATAATACAGTAATTCAAGTAAATACATTACACAAATTATCTGTTCTTGTCCTTTATGGTTTTTGTTGTAGCTAGAGACTATGTTTCCCTCATAACTGTGAACACACACTGAGAATAAGCATGATTTACATGAGCTTTGGAATATGTCAACTGGAACACCTCTAAGAATTACAGTTTGCCCTAGGATTTTACTTAACATACAGGTAGAATATAGACTATAACTTCCCACTGAATTTCTTACCTAAAATGAAAACAGCTCTACTTTTTCCAATTCTTAAAGCAGTGAATGCTCACTATAAACATTCAAATAACTTAGAATTTTAACTATATAAAATAAAGCTAAAAATCTCCACTCTGTCATTTCAACCGCTGTATTCTTAGAAGTTTGGCTTTCATTGTTGCAAATATTTATTTTCTTTACACAAAGGACAGACACAAACATGAAGACAAAGGATTACAAAAATGAGATCACAGATTATACCCTATTTAGAAACTGTTTTTTTCCTCTGAAACTACAGTGAATATTTTCTAAGTCAATACATACAGACCCACCTTATCATTATTTAGAGTCACTTAAACATTATTTTGTAAGAATGTATTATTTTAAGTACTGGTAGACATCTAGGTGCCTAATTTTTTTGGGGGGGGGCGCATAATCAAAAATACTCCCATTTACATATACCTTTGTGTTTATGGAAAACTTCTGTCTTGTTGAATTTAAGTTTTTAAGAAAATCTGACTTAGCTTTCTCTTCTTTTATAGTTCCTGGATTTGAATCATACTAAGGAGGTCCTTCCCTCAAAGTTAAAAATATTCCATATTTTCCTATTGTAGTGTGTGACTATTTTTATATTTAAATTTCAAGCTAATATACATTTTTTTCGTTTGAAGTATAACTACTAAAACAAGTGTTTGTTGTTTTTTGGGGTTTTTTTGCGGTACGCGGGCCTCTCACTGTTGTGGCCTCTCCCGTTGCGGAGCACAGGCTCCGGACGCGCAGGCTCAGCGGCCATGGCTCACGGGCCTAGCCGCTCCGCGGCATGTGGGATCTTCCCGGACCAGGGCACGAACCCGTGTCTCCTACATCGGCAGGTGGACTCTCAACCACTGCGCCACCAGGGAAGCCCAACAAGTGTTTTTTTTATTGCAGTACCTGTTGAGTTATCAATCCATAAACATGACATATTTAATAAACATTTAAATTCCTATCTATAATTTGTTTCTATTGAGCTATCTATATGTGCACAATTTTTTATTGTGCAGTTTTTTTAAAACTATTTTGGCTTATTAATTCATGTATATATTTAAGAAAGTCCCCTATCCCCCTTACACAGTGACCTACTTCTAATAAATCCCTTACATTTTTCTAGCGAGTTTTTCTTCAGATCAAATTTAGATTCATTGTTTAAGTTCTGCCCTAAATCTAAGTACAAAAATAAATAAATAAACCTGTTAAGATTTTTATCAGAACTCCAATAAATTTGTATATTAATGTGTGCACAACTGACATCCTTGAAATGATACGTTTTCAGAATTAGGAAGAAAGTGTGCTTTACTCTTCAATCAAATATTTGTTTTATATTAATTAGTAAATGGTAATACTTTTCTTCATGTAGGTCTTGTGCATTTCCTCTTAAGTTTACTTCTATTTTTCTTTTTTGTACTTGTTTCTCCTGTGAATATATTTCCTTTACACTTCTTTTTCTTTCCTTTTATTGTCTTTACTGAAGTATAGTTGACTTACAATATTGTGTTAGTTTCAGGTGTACAGTGAAGTGATTCAGGTTTTTTTCAGATTATATTCCATTATAGGTTATTGCAACAAGTTATTGAATATAATTTCCTGTGCTACAGAGTAAATCCTTGTTGCTTATCTATTTTATGTATAGTAGTTTGTATCTGTTAATCCCATACTCCTAATTTGTCCCTCCACCATTCTCTTTCCCCTTTGGTAACCAACAGTTTGTTTTATATATCTGGGAGTTTCTTTCTGCTTTGTGTATAGACTCATTCATATTTAGACTCCACATATAAGTGATATCATATAATATTTGTTTTTGTCAAAAGAAAACATATATATATATATATATATATATATATATATATATATATATGTCACATCTTCTTAAGCCAGTCATCTGTTGACGGGCACTTCGGTTATTTCCACACCTTAGCTATTGTAAATAGTGTTGCTATGAACTTTGGGGTGCATGTATCTTTTCAAATTAGAGTTTTTGTCTTTTTGAGATATATGCCCAGGAGTGGGATTGCTGGATCATATGATAGCTCTACTTTTATTTTTTTAAGGAAACTTCATACTGTTTTCAATAGTGGCTGCATCAATTTACAATCCCACCAACAGTGTAGGAGGGTTCCCTTTTCTCCACATCCTTGCCAGCATTTCTTATTTGTAGACTTTTCGATGACAGCCATCCTGACCAGTGTGAGGTGACACATCATTGTGATTCTGATTTACATTTTTCTAATAATTAGTGATGCTGAGCATCTTTTTCATGTGCCTGCTGGCCATCTGTATGTCTTCTTTGGAAAAATGTCTGTTTAGGTCTTCTGCTCAGTTTTTGATTGGGTTGTTTGTTTTTTCGATATTGAGTTGTATAAGCCGTTTGTTTATTTTGGATATTAACCCCTTGTTGGTTGCATCGTTTGCAAATATACTCTCCCATTTTGTAGGTTGTCTCTTCATTTTTTTGATGGTTTCCTTTGCTGTGCAATAGCTTTTAAGTTCAATTAGGTCCCATTTGTTTACTTTTGCTTTTATTTCTCATCTTGGGAGAATGATCTAAGAAAATGTTGCTACAATTTATGTCAGAGAATGTTTTGCCTCTGTTCTCTTCTAGTTTTATGGTGTCATGTCTTTTTCTTTTAATAGATCTTTATTGGAGTATAATTGCTTCATAATACTGTGTTAGTTTCTGTTGTATAACAAAATGAATCAGCCATATACATACACATATCCCCATCTCCCCTCCTTCTTAAGCCTTTCTCCCACCCTCCCTATCCCACTCCACTAGGTCGTCGCAAAGCACCGAGCTGATCTCCCTGTGATATGCTACTGCTTCCCATTAGCTAACTATTTTACATTTGATAGTGTATATGTGTCAATGCTACTGTTAGGTCTTTAAACCATCTTGAGTTTATTTTTGTATATGGTGTGAGGGAGTGTTCTAATTTCATTGATTGACACATAGCATTCCCATCATCACTTGTTGAAGAGGTTCTCTGTTCTCCATTTTATATTCTTGCCTCCTTTGCCACAGATTAATTGACCATAGGTGTTTGTGTTTATTGCTGGGCTCTCTATTCTTTTCCATTGATCTATGTGTCAGTTTCTGTGCAAGTACCAAGCTGTTCTGATTACTGTAGCTTTATAGTACAGTCTGAAGTCTGGAAGAGTTATGCCTTCAGCTTTATTCTCTTTTCTCTGGATTGTTTTGGTAATTCTGTGCCTTTTGTGTTTCCATATAAATTGTAGGGTTATTTGTTCTAGCTCTATGAAAAATGTCATGGGTATTTTAATTTTCTTTACATTTCTGATTCTTATAAGCAAAGCTACTTGCTTTATTTATCTTATAGCTTGCTATATTACTAAGCTCATTAGTTCTAAAAGTTTCTAAGTAATTGTAAAGCTTCTATTGAAGAACTCACAACAGTAATCTGAAAATAGTAATAATTTGTCCCTTCCCAATATTTATTTTTAATTTTGTTTCCATTTTACCTTCTACAACCTTGAGAGCATTGTTGACTAAGAGCATTCATAAGGAACATGTTTGTCCTGTTTCTGACTTTGAACAGGAATGCTTTTAGTGTTCACAATGAACTGTCATGTTTATCACTATTTTTCATAGATACCGTCAATCTTAATCATGCTAAGAAAGTTTCTTTTATTTTTTCCTAGTTGCTAAGATCTTTATTGAGGAATGTCTATTTAATTTTATCAAAAGGCTTTCAACAACTATCAACATAATAATACGGAATTTATCTTTTTAATATATTGTAATGAATTATATTAACATACTTCTGAATATTGAACTCACCTTGCATTTTTTAAATAAATGTACTTGATAAGTTTATAGCATTCTTTTAATGTAATGAAGACTGTGATTCACCAATACTTACATAAGCAATCATAAGGAAACTGGTCTATATTTTTTGTTTTTATTTGGTGCAGCCCTTCCCAAATGTGACAGTATATTTTTATGTTAGCCTCTCAAAATATGGACTTTACCTAAAATAGAAGGTGTTCCCTCTTACTTTAAGTTTTAAAATTCTGAAATATTTTAAATCACTTGGTAATGATTGCTTCTTAAACTGCTTCCAGCACTTAACTATATAAAGCCGTTTGATTCTGTGTGCTTTGTAGAAATAAAGGTAAATCTAAGGCAATATTTTTCATTTTTCCCCCTAGGAAATTCATTTAATTGGGAATTTTTCTTTTCCTGAAAAAAATATTGAGACTGTTTTTTTCCTCAAGTCACCAATTTTGTTTGCATGTATATATCAATAAAATCACTGACAATTTTAAAAATGTATTACATATCTATGGTCCTATACCCTTTAAACTTTAATAATACCTATTAGTGGACTTCTCATTTTTTCTGAATCAGACATGATAAAACTTTTTTGATTTTACCAGTCTTTTCAAAACATGAGCTATTTTTAATTCTATATATTTTGTATGTAAACACTTCACTAATTTCTGCTTTTTCAATTACTAATTTCTCTTCGTTTGTTATGTTTGTTTTCCAGCCTCTTAATTATTTAGTTTACTTAATTTCAGTCTTTTATATTTAAAAAATGGAAGCAGTAATGTTTGTAAAAAATCTCTGAGTATAAAACTGACCAAATATCAAAATATTAAATAAGTATGCTTGGTGAGTTTTTTTTAAGATATTGTAAAATTTAGTTAGGATTTCCTCTTCAATCCAAGAGCCATTCTGAATTTTTTTTTTCTTTTTATTTTCAAGTAGTTCCACTTTTGTTACTTGTTAATTTATAGCTTTATTTCTCCCTCATTAGAGCATGCAACCAGTAAGATTTTTTAATTTTTAAATGTGGAACTTCCTTTAGATATATTATATAATCAATGTTCATAAACATTCCATACTTTTTAAAGAATTCAGACATTATATTAGTAGAGTATAATTTTCAAAACATATCTTTGCAATAAATCTTAATTGAATTATAATATTCAAATGAGTGATTATCAAATGAGAAAAGAGAATCAGCACATATTACAATAACTTAAAAGCCTTATCAAAATGGATTAGGATGGGGGCTTCCCTGGTGGCGCAGTGGTTGAGAGTCCGCCTGCCGATGCAGGGGACACGGGTTCGTGCCCCGGTCTGGGAGGATCCCGCGTGCCGCGGAGCGGCTGGGCCCGTGAGCCATGGCCGCTGAGCCTGCGCGTCCGGAGCCTGTCCTCCGCAACGGGAGAGGCCACAACAGTGAGAGGCCCGCGTAACGCATAAAAAAAAAAAAAAAAAAAAAAAAAAAAAAAAAAAAAAAAATGGATTAGGATGGATGTATAAACAAAGAAGTGTTTTGTTCTAAAGCTTTATTTTTAGTTACCAATTTGTTTTAAAATTGGAATGACATTAAAGAAGAAAGTAAAAGTTTCTGTTATCAAAGAAGAGGTATAAACTTAAAATTGTAGAAAACATTATGTGTATGATTTCTTTGACAGTCCAATTCTAGGACATATGTTAAAATTTCCTAGTCCAGTAGCAGTTACGTTAATTAATCCTTAGATTTTTAAGATTCTAATTCATCATACTTTAATGCATGTTTTTCAGTGCATGAAGGTTTAATGCTACTATATCTTGGTTAATGGTTGAGTTTTCATCAATAAACATAGTCCTGTAATACTTCAACACTTTATTACTTTGAAGCGTTCTTTGATATTGGTATTGTTCACTCTGAATTTCTTTTTTGGTAGTGGTGGTGGTGGTGATGGGAGGCTCTGTTATAATTTTGCACACCCTTTCATTCCATGAGTTGACAACCATTTTTGAGCCACATGCTCAGCCATGCCAAGCGTGGCTGATATAATTATGAATAACCCTCTGATTATTTCGTGCCGTTTTATTTAAATGTGTCATCTCTTAAACAGCATGTAACTGGGTTATACCTTTTACCTAATATAAGCATATCTGTTTTGTAGTTAAGATTTTACTTACCCACTTTAGTCATAACTTGTATATATTCTATCACTTCATTTGTTTTTGTTTGTTTATATTTTATTGTTGTTTTCTTCCCTCAATTTCTTACTCTATTACTGAAGTTTTCTTTTTCTCTTTGTTATTTTCCAATCTGTAGTCATCATGGAGATCCTCATCTTATCTCTTTTGCACGGTTAGTTATCTTAAAATACATAGGCATACCTCGGAGACATTGCAGGTTCGGTTCCTGACCACTGCAATAAACAAACATTATAATAAAGCATTTTGGGTTTCCCAGTGCATATAGTAGTTATGTTTACATTATACTATAGTCTATTTAGTATGCAATAGCATTATGTCTAGAAAAACATTGTACATATCTTAATCAAAACATAATTTTTTGCTAAAATAGGCTAACAATTTCTAAGCCTTTGGTGAGTTTTAATCTTTTTGCTGATGGAGAGTTTTGCCTTGATGTTGATGGCTCCTGACTGATCAGTGTTTTGGGTGCTAAAGGTTGGGGCAGTTGTGGCAATTTCTTAAAATAAGACAACAAGAACTTTGCCACATTGATTGACTCTTCATTTCACGAAAGATTTCTCTGTAGCATGCAATGCTGCTTGATAGCATTTAACTCACAGTAACCTCCTTTCAAAACTGGAGTGAATCCTCTGAAACTCTGCCACTGCTTTATCAACTAAGTTGTTTTAATATTCTAAATCCGTTGCTGTCATTTCAACCATCTTCACAGCATCTTCACCAGGAGTAGATGCCATCTCAAGAAACCACTTTCTTTGCTCATCCCTAAGAAACAACCCCTCATCCTTTAAAGTTTTATAAGGAGATTGGAGCAATTTAGTCACACCTTCAGCCTCCACTTCTAATTCTAGTTCTCTTGCTATTTCTACCACATCTGCAGTTGTTTCTTCCACTGAAGTCTTGAACTCCTCAAAGTCACCCATAAGAGTTGGAATCAACTTCCTCCAAATGTTGATATTTTGATCTCTTCCCATGAATCACAAATGACCTTAATTGGCATTTACAGTAATGGATCCTTTTTTAAAAGTTTTCAATTTACTTTGCCCAAATTCATCAGAGGAATCACTATCTATGGCAGCTATAGCCTTACAAAATGTATTTCTTAAAGGCTAAGACTTGGAAGTCAAAATTACTCACTGATCCATGGACTGCAGAATGAATTTTGTGCCAGCAGACATGAAACACAAACTAATATGGTACACCTCTGTCAGAGCTCTTGGGTGACCAGGTGCAATGTCAATGAGTAGTAGTATTTTCAAAGGAATCTTTTTTTCTGGGCAGTAGGTCTCAACAGTAGGCTTTATATATTCAGTAAACCATTCTGTCAACAGATGTGCTGTCATCCAAGCTTTATTGTTCCATTTTAGAACACAGGCAGAGTATATTTAGCATATTTCTTAAGGGTCCTAGGATTTTTGGAATGGTAAATGAGCACTGGCTTCAACAGAAAGTCACCAGCTGCGCTAGCCCCTAACAAGAGAGTAGGCCTGTCCTTTGAAGCTTTGAAGCCAAGCATTGACTTCTCCTCTCTAGCTATGAAAGTCCTAGATGGCATCCTCCTCTGATATAAGCTGTTTAGTCTACATTGAAAATCTGTTTTTTAAAAGTACCCACCTACATTCATTATCTCAGCTAGATCTTCCTACATTCATTATCTCAGCTAACTTGCTGCAGCTTCTACATGAGCACTGGCTGTTTCACTTGTACTTTTCTGTTATGAAGACAGCTTCTTTCCTTAAATCTCATGAACTAACTTCTACTAGCTTCAAACTTTTCTTCTGCAGCTTCCTCACCTCTCTCATCCTTCATGGAATTGAAGATAGTCAGGTCATTGCTCTGGACTAGGCTTTGGTTTAAGGGAACATTGTGGCTGGTTTGATCTTCTATCCTGCCCACTAAAACTATCTCCATATCAGCAATAAGGCTGTTTTGCTTCCTTATCATTCATGTGTTTGCTGGAGTAGCACTGTTAAGTTCCTTCAAGGACTTCTCCTCTGCATTCACAACGTGGCTACCTGTTTGGTGCAAGAGACCTAGGTTTCAGCCTATCTTGGCTTTCAACATGTTTTCCTAAGCTTAATCGTTTCTAGCTTTTGATCTAAAGTGAGAGACATGTAGCTCTTCCTTTCACTTGAACACTTAGGGGCCACTACAGGGTTATTCATTGGCCTAATTTCAATAGTGGTGTGTTTCAGAGAATCTGGAGGCCCGAGGAGAGGGAAAGAGATGGATGGACAGCCAGTCAGTGGAACAGTCAGAATACATACAACATTTATCAATTAAGTTCTCCATCTTACATGGGTACAGTTTGTGGCACCCCAAAACCATAGTAACATCAATGATCACACACCATCATAACATATGTAATAATGAAAAAATTTGAAATATTGTGAGAATTACCAAAATGTGACACAGAGACAGGAGGTGAGCAAATGCTATTGAAAACATGGTACCAACAGAGTAGCTCAGTGCAGGGTTGCCACAAATCTTACGTTTGTGAAAAGTGCAATATCTGCAAAGGGCAATAAAGTTAAGCACAATAAAATGAGGTTTGCCTGTATAAACACACATACATATTTCTCCAATCTCAATAACTACACCATCTCTAAGAACTCCCCTTTAAGAACAGGGCTAGGAAATCACAGGCTTCTATTTCTTCATCCTGTAAAACCTTTTCACCACAATATGCACAAATCACCTAGTTTCTTCTGAAAAAGCTAGGATTTTAGTTTTAGTAAAAGAATTATTTACATTATGTTCTTTCTAGTTGAAGACCCTCTATGTTAAACCCTAAACCATTACATTAACATTCATGATGACATTATCAACAATAATTTAATTATATATTTTACTGGACTCATTACTCACAGGTTACTAAATGAGGCTAGGTATCAGATCACTCGAGAAACTTATTAAAAATACAGACTGCCGGGTCCTAGCTCATAGATTTACATACTCCATCCCTAACTTTGGACTCTAAGAATCAGCATTAAAAGTCTCCTGGTGATTTTAATGCAGTCAGCCCACGGCCAGTCTTAGAGCAGCATCCATGAACTATACACCATGTCCTCCTCCTTCACGATCCATTCTGACGCATTTTCAGTTTGGCTACAGTACTTCACTGCTTCATTACGTTTCCCCTCCCCTCTTTTTTCTTCTTTCCTTTTCTTTCTTTTTTTTAAGGAACAATACATTTGTAGATACTTGGAGTCCTTTCATGTTTCAGAATGTACTCTTTCCCTTCATATATGAGAAAGGGTATCTGATTAAAGAATACCAGGGTTGCAACCCTTTCCACCCAAAGTTCTGAAAAGAATATTGCACTGTCCACAAGCATTTTGTGTTAGGGATGAGAAATTAGGTAACAAATTCTTGTTTCTTTGTAGGTAACTTATTTTTTGTTTTTGTGTCAATTTTTGTAGGAATTTTCTCTTTATCCTTGGAATTCAATGTTTTCACCATGATATGTCTAAAAGTTTTTATTTTCATTAATCTTCACCAGCCTGTGGTGAGTTCATTTAATGTGAAGTCTTTAAGAATGAGTCCAGCTTCGGGGAATGGTAATCTATTATTTCTCCTCCTTCCTCACATCTGTTCTCTATTTCTAAAATGCCTATTATCAGCTATGAGTTGAGCCCTAGGACCTACCCTTCGTGTCTCATCTTCTCTTTTATAAACTGTTTTTTGGCTTGCAATTATGTTCATTTTGCTAGACTTCCAGTTAACTAATATGGTTTCCAGGAGAATCCTTTCTGATATTTACCATCTCTACATATACTTGGTGTTTTCTCCTGAAAGAATCTTTTTCCCTTAATTTTCAATTTCCCCTTTTTGTCACGGTGGGTTTTGATTGATAAATGCAATAACCCCTGTGACTGACTGAAAACTTCAATTGGTGTATCATTATAGTCCTTGTCTATATAGAGCTTTAAGCTTTCTCTCAACAATTGTGGTTATGGGCTTTGACAAGCCCCGTGGCCAGCAGACAGCAAGAGGAATGTTCCCCATTCCCTAAGTTTGACAAATAGCCCTGAGTCAATAAACAGGTCACAACAGCTCTCCCATATCTCTCTCTGCATGAATGGGCGCCTCAGACATCCCACAAAATTTCAAACACATAGATGGGGACCCGTATGGATTTTCCAGTTGTGGGGCATAGTTTTCCCTTTACTTTATGTGGTAGGAAGTTGGGAAAGAAGAAAGTCCAAACAAAATAAAAACAAATAAAACCTAATTAAATGGCACATCATGGTGTTACCTCCAATTTGTTTCACAGTGAAAAGATTCTTTTAAGTTCTTTGAAATCCAAACATATGTACAATGTGTGAACACATGTGAATTAAAAAGGAATATTTTTCAATACAATGAACAGAATTCTGAACAAAAAATACTTAATTCTCGATAAAATGGGAACCTCATGGCAATGAACAAACATGAGTATTCAAGTGCAAATCAAGTTGACATCATAATATGCTCAAATGAATAAAATGCATATAAGAAAACTACACTAAATTATATGTTTTGTTTCTTTTATCCTCATTCACGCCTACATTATATTTAGTCTTAAGCCTAGGTTTTCACTGAAAAAGAATAAAACTAACCAAAAATTAAAATATTGGGGATATTTTTAAAAGATGCAAGATCATTATCTTGTGTACGAATGGCAGTGGTTCTACCTTAATTTCAGATGCAAATATTCTAACCAATCAATTGATACCAAAGAATGGATACAGACTATTCCAGGTTTCTATTAAAAAGTGATGAATTTAGTTGACCTAAGCAGTTTATCTGATTACTGTCATTGAAAAACACTGTGATCATGGAAACAAGAAACAAGAATTCCTCAATACTGATGAACATACACAAACCTCACAATTCAAAAGTTAACTGCACTGGGCTTCCCTGGTGGCGCAGTGGTTGAGAGTCTGCCTGCCGATGCAGGGGACACAGGTTGGTGCCCCGGTCCGGGAGGATCCCACATGCCGCAGAGCAGCTGGGCCCGTGAGCCATGGCGGCTGGGCCCGTGAGCCATGGCCACTGAGCCTGCG
This sequence comes from Phocoena sinus, assembly GCF_008692025.1. Classification (NCBI taxonomy): domain Eukaryota; kingdom Metazoa; phylum Chordata; class Mammalia; order Artiodactyla; family Phocoenidae; genus Phocoena; species Phocoena sinus. The sequence continues at coordinate 13,738,194 of NC_045773.1, forward strand.
CATCCTGGGAGAGGCCACAGCGGTGAGAGGCCCACGTACCACAAAAAAAAAAAAAAGTTAACTACACTGACGCCTGGTATTTGACTATCTTATTACTTAACATAATTGGGGTAGGAATGTATTCTATCCGTTTTGTTTAGAAGAGGCAGCAAATTAGGCTCAGAGAATGAGATTGTCTTTGCCAATATTTTAATTAAACACAGGTTCACTGTGGGGATTACCATAATTTCACAAGCCAATAGCACACAGGGTAATGTCTCTTGAAAAAGAAATAACACTCCAATCCAATGATAGATTAATCACACTATTGTTCCAGGTAAGGGGGGATGAAAGGAGTAAAGACCAAATTTAGTTTGAGGTGTATCTTTTTTTCTTTTTAACATCTTTATTGGACTATAATTGCTTTACAATGTTGTGTTAGTTTCTGCTGTATAACAAGGTGAATCAGCTATACGTATACATATATCCCCATATCCCATGTATCTTTACAGGAGTTGGTACTGGGGAGAGATGCTTGACCAACCTAGAGCCGACTTCCAGCTGCCAGTGCAAAAATAAAAGTCCCTCGTTGCTAGAGTACGTTGCTAGGGAACAATGGCACTGGTATTGGCAGCAAGACCATCCTCCTGAGCCGCTTAACAGCTTTTGCCACTGCTGGTAAAAGACTTGTGTGGGGCTTCCCTGGTGGCGCAGTGGTTGAGAGTCCGCCTGCCAGTGCAAGGAACACGGGTTCGTGCCCCGGCCCGGAAGGATCCCACATGCCGCGGAGCGGCTGGGCCCGTGAGCCACAGCCGCTGGACCTGCGTGTCCGGAGCCTGTGCTCCGCAACGGGAGAGGCCACAGCAGTGAGAGGCCCGCGTACCACAAAAAAAAAAAAAAAAAAGACTTGTCTGTACCAAGGCAGGAGCTAATGCCCCAAGGCATGTAGATCAGCAAAGAGTCACCTTACCCAGACCTCAATCCTCAGATTATCCTCACAAACTCTGGGTACTTATAATTTACGTCCCCTCACCAGAATGGCTTCTCTAATTGTTTTTATTGTTAAGCTCCCAGTGGGGACCCTCAGCAGCTGAGCTACTAACTGCTTATCGATTATACTAGAGGAGACGATGACATCATAACATAACTTACAACATTCTTATATCAAAACAACTTTACCTCTAAAAACAACTTTTTTGTCCATAAACAAGTGGATTAAATAAAAACACACACACACAAACTTCACTTAAATCATAAACAAGTGGATTTGAAATTATATCAAACCAATTCACAACATTATGCTAATCATAACCAAGAAGTCCTCTTTTCACCTCCTTCTCTGAGATTCTGTGATTTATAAGAAATATACCTCACCTTCATCCATCATTCCTGGCATAGACCTCCCATAACCCTTGGAATTTCCTAATAAGAGCACTGGAGCATCTTTGGTTCTAACATTTAGTCTATGACTCTGGTTCCTAATCAAAGCTCCTAAATCTCTTGGAATTTCCTACATCATAGAAGTATCTTTTTTTCTAATGAGGCAATTCTTGGTGGGCTACTAAATAGTTCCTGATGGGGACCGATTACCAGAAAAATCAAGCCATGATTAGAAGTTTAGAACTTTCAGTCTCACACCCCCATCCTCAGAGGAGGGGAGAGGGACTGGAGATTTGAGTGAATGACTGAGCTTGACTACATGATGAAGCCTTCATAAAAATCCCAAAAGTCTAGGGATTTTCCAGGTTGGTGAACATATCCACATACGTAGAGGGTGGCACGCAGTAAGTCCACAGGGACAGAAGCTCCGGTGCTCAGGACACTTCCAGACCTCCCCCTACGTACCTCTTCATCTGGCTGTTCATCTGTAACCTTTATCATATGCTTATTATATAACATACTGGTAAATGTAAGTAAGTGTGTCCCTGAGTTCTATGAGCTATTCTAGCAAATGATGAATCCAAGGTTGGGGGGTTGGGGTGTCATATGAACCCCTGAATTGTGCCAAGTCTGACAGAATTTGTGGGTAACCTGGTGACCTACTACTTGCAATTGGTTCTGATGTAGGGGCAGTCTTGTGGGACTGAGCCCTTAACCTGTGGGTTCTGCACTAACTCTGGTTAGTGTCAGAACTGCACTGAATTATAGGACATTCAGCTGGTGTCAAAGAAAGTTGCTTGGTGTGGGATTAAAATAAAAAAAATCCTCACGTATGGTGTCAGAAGGGTTGTGAGTATGGTGGTGGTGTGAGACTAAAGGAGAAGTGTATTTTTCCTATACACTCTCTGTTGTGTGGTCCACCATGTGGACATTCTTCTGCCAGAACCTGGAACACCCTTGTGCTTCAGTTGCATCAGGGAAAATTCTGATCATATATCAACTTTGCTCCATCATTAATGATATTTGGAGCCCAAGACAGAAGTGGAGTCGCTCTTTCTACTTCCTTCTGCCTCTGTTAACACACTGATCACACACCAGGCTCCTTCACTTGTACCCCTTGTGTATCTCCTCAGATCTCTCTTCACCTCCATTCTCCCCAGCCTATCACAAGCCGCCCTCTTTCCTGAAGACCTTTCTCTGTTTTGAATCTTCTTCCCTCCACCCATTTTTTATATAGCACTAAAATGACCTTTATAAAAGATCTGGATAGGACTTTTTCTATTTATAATTGTCTAATAACCTTCCATTATCTCATAATAAAGCCCAGATATTTTAACATGCCCTAAAAATTCATGATCTAGGACCCCTTCCTCTCCAGCTTCATCCTCCAGTATCCACTTGATTCAGCCACAAGTATTTCCATCTATTCCTAGAATTACAATATGTTTTTCTCTTCCTGCACCTCTGCATGTACATTTGAAGAAAGCTTCAAAACTCAAAGCTTTCTGCCCTATTTGCCTAGCTAAGACCTCCTTATCCTTCAGAACTCCATTCATTGGCCGCCCTGTTTTACTCACCATAGCAATTAGTACTCACTTACCATAGCCATAAATAAACAAAAATATGATTAGTTGTTTAGCATCTATCTCCCACCCCAAAACTTAAGCTCCGTGAAAAGAGGGGTGTCCCCTCTGTTCCCAAATGTCTGCTCAGGATCTAGCACAGAAGTGTGTACAGAGGAGAAAGGTGCTCAATACATACTTATTGAATTTATAAACCAAATATGAAGATGGCATCAAGGGGAATGGGGTGCAAACTTCATAATACACACCCATGTGCACTGCTGAACCACACAAGGCACCCCCAGCAAATGACAACGCATTCTAAGCCCCTACTGAGGAAGCTGTAACAGACCTCAAGAAAGCCTTTAGATAGTTTGGAAGCACTTCTAGAGCTATGTGATAAAATAAACCTGGGTTCTGACAATTTATTGAGAACTTGGTATGTGCTAGGGAATGTGTCATGAAGTTGGCCTGGATCCTATCACTTCTTCCTCATCACAGCCCTTTGAAGTGAGTACTATTATTATCTCCATTTTAAAATCATTGAAACTAGGGCTCAGAAAATTTATTTGGCTTGCCTGAAGTCACAGCAAGATAATTAGTATATGGTCCGCCAGCCAGGACACAAACTCAGTCTGTCCACCTTCAGATCCTAAGCCCTTAACCACTATGCAGTACCATCTCACCAGTAGCATTTGCACGACCTTGGCCAAGATGACCCTCCTACATGGTTCACCATGGCCTTTTGAGTAAGAAAGGGTGTTAGACCAAATAACTGCCTAAATGCTTTTCACCTCTAACAATCAACAGAACGCATATTTATACAGTCACAGAAGGAACACTGTGAGACTGACATTCAATGATAAAAATTTTTAAACTACAATTTAGTAACAAGTCCTTCCCATCCCACTTTAGCTTTTCCATAAACAAATCAGGTAACTCTGCATTTGACTGAACTATTATTTTTCAAGCAATTTTACTAATCCAAGCATAAGAAATTGGGGAAATAGAGGGGAAAGGAAAGCAAGGAAAATGAAAGGGTCTGAGTGAGCTTTGGAGTTCAGTAACAAGGAAAAGGAAATAAGCATTTTTAATTTTCAAATTACATAACCAGCCAAGGCAGGTGGTACAAGGTTAAAGACAAATGTGAGCAAGGTTTGTCAAAGGATTAAACTAAACGTTTTAAAAAAAATGTCAGGCTGTGTCAAACGGATCTTATTATTGTTCAGCTAAAAAAAGACCATAGTGGGACAAACATAATCCACTTAAACGCTGCTTTAAAAATGAAATAGAGCATTTTTATTGGTTGCTTACAGATCTCATTTCCTGCAAATCACCTACAAAAAAATGGCTCACCTCACACAACAGAATACTTCAACAGTCCTCAGAAAAAGCCAGTGAAGGGGGAAGTCTCAAACACCTGGCAGAAAGATAATCCGTTTAATAAAATATCCATGGGGTAGAATACCTTTCATGAGGAGGGTCTCAAAACCAACCTTCTGATGTCTTTTGCATCCTTTTCCCACTGCTCTGAGGACCTATAATCCTTTCCCACTGTTCAGGTAAAACTGGCTTGTATCACCAGATGAAAAGCTTGATAAAGAACCCGAGATAGGTCAGGACAACAGGAGACAAAGGATGCCTAACAATTTTGTATTTTGTTTTGATATTTAATTTTTTAAATATTAAGAAAGTTCATAAGGAAGTGTTACAGGCATAGATATGGCAAGGTTTGGGCATATGTTGAAATTAACTGTTTTCTTTTAAAATGAAAAAAAAATGTTCAAACTCATGAGAGCATTGTGTTCATACTGAGGAACAAAACTCTTAGGGGAAAGATCTTGGTTAAAAGTATCAGTTCTGGAACATGAACCTTACATAACCATCTCCCTGATCAGATCTTGTCTTGTGCTAAGACAGTCAATCAGCGCTCCAGGAACAAGATGTAGGCTTGATGCCAAGAGCACTGATTGTGATCTGAGATCATAATCACCCATCTCTCTTGCCTCTCAGGATTCCCACACCATGCATTAGGCCTCAGAGGTAGTGAGCTGAAAGTCCCTGGGCCAAATGTGGCACAAGGTATGTCCTGTCCAGCCCACTCAGTGCTGCCCGCACTGCCTCAGGCCATGGAAAGAATGCTGGATTATTTCCCAATATTCTAAAATGTGCAGATTTAACCCCTCCAAACAAACAAACAATCAAACAAAAACCAATGGATACTTTGCTTCTCTTGAAAAAGTGAAGATCTAGAAACAATGGGCTCAAATTCCCAAATGGCAAAACCAGCAGTGTATGCTGCCTGTTCTCCAGCCTTCCCTGCAGACTCAACCACTCACATATCCTATAACTAATCTGATTCTCCTGCTCTTTGTGGTCCCTGCTGGCGAGGACATTTTCACTTCTCTGTATCAGTGATGATTCACTTCATTGAGAGTCTAGGCTCTTTTCAAATGTGGAACAGGAAAGAAGATGAGGATAATTGGCCCAGCCATTTTCATCTAAGTGGCCAGCATTTATGACGGTTGTCTTTGGTGCAACGGCTCACTTTGTCCTTCATAATTCCTTTAGCAGTTGTTGAGACCACAATCACATTTGTATGGTAAGAAACTGTTAATTAAAAGCTTTGATTTCTCTATTATTTATGAAATGCATTTTAAGAGACATTGAGTATGTATGTACTGAAACATTAATGCCCAAATAATAAAGGACAGTAGACTTTTGGAAACATACCTAAACTTCTTACATTAATACTTTTGGAAAACTCCCCCACCCCCCTCGACTTCGTCTGTCTTTGTGTTATAAGCTGCATTTTCTGGAACATAAAATTTGATATGTAACTTGGCCACTCTGTCCTACTTGCCAGGGTTGTTAAAAAGCCCTTCATTTCCACTTCCCATGTAGGACAGCATATTCAAGATTAAAGAACATGTGAATTAAATCCTGGCAACTTCTACTAAATTGAATCCAAACACTAGTCCTTGTAATTTAGGGTGTGAGGTTGAGGCTCCACTGTACTTTGAGTATAAGTGAAATCATCCTTCCTAATTTGGCGTTTTTTTCATTCATTCTGATAGATTCCTGGGAGTGATTTTATGCAAATGTGTTTGTTCAGTCATGTTTCTTGATTGAAAACAATGATTTACTCTGCACCTACTCATGAAAGACAATTTCTGAGAAAATCTGAAGGGAAAAGTTTTTAAGTCAGCAACAATAATTCAAGATTAACTGAAAACCTTCATTTAAAACTAGAGCTACGTCAGTTACTGCAATGTGGAATGAATATATTTTAATATATAAAGCTAACATTTATTGGACACCTCCTATAAGCTAACATTATCCTAGGACATCTCCTTGTATATTTCACTTGATCATCTCAAAAACCAATTTTTATAAATGAGGAAATAGGCTTAAATCTTAAAGAACTTATCCAAAGTCACCCAGGTAGTAAGCAATAAAGTCAGATTTGAAACCAGAAATTATGCCAGAGATTGTTCATTTTAAAATTTTTACTTTGTAGAGGTAATCCCCAATTTATACACACAAAACATACAAAGATTCCTTTCCCATTCATTGTACCCTGTGAGAGTCTACAGTTTTACAAGTTCCTCTACTGATCTTTATACACCAGTCCTTTGGCAACTTAAAACCCGCTGATTCGAGGAACTCCTTCTCCAGCGCATCCTTTCCTCAGCTGGTTCTGAGTGATCCCACCAAGGCTAACCACGTCTCTTCTCCCAAACCCAATAAACACATGTGCCTTGTTCTTCCTTCTCCCTGGGATGCACATCTTCTCCAGATATTTTCATATCGCCTATCTTAACACCCTCTTCCTCTAAGAAGCCATCATCCATCAGTCTCACCCCATTCTCACTTTTATTACCCACCAGGCCTTATGTAACGTACTTTATTATACTCATATGTGTTTACTTCATGTATTTCACTTTTTAAGTATTTTCTTCCATTTTCACAAGTGTAAGAGTAAGTTCATATCAGAAAGCAAAACTTCTCTTTCTTTAAAAATCTCTTTGGGAAAGTAATGGAAGAAAAATGCCTCAAGTAGATAGGCAAGAAGAAAAGCAGGGAGGTTACGAGGAAAACTAGAATGAAGAGGTTCAGATATACAGATGTGAAATTTTAATGATCCCAAAATGATTGACAGACATAAGATAAGCACCCCATAGACACAGGCTTACCTATTCCAAAATAGCCAGGTATTCACACCAGGAGGGCATAAAATCTAACCTCTCAATACACATCATGGAAATTTGGGCAGCCTTCCTCATGGTTTCACTCAACTGCAGAACTACCAAAACAGGGACCAGAAGATTCGCATAGTTTTATCCCAACCCGACCACTATGTAATGCTGTGATCCTGGGAAAAGTTACTTGACTTCTCTCAGTTTCCATCTCCTCATCTATAAAACAAGCATTTATTGAGAGTCTACAAAGAATCTTACAAGCCAATGGAGACAAAGGCTTCTCCAAATCAGGGTTCATATGCAGCTGCATGCTCATTCTTCCACACACATAATGGGCAGGAAGTCCTCCTAGGACAATCACACCAGGAAACAAATGAGCTGACCACTGTCACTGAGTACTGCTGCCTCATGGTGGCGCTGTTTACGGAGGCTGTGGAGGAAGCTGAGCTATTGCTGCAATGGGATCTCCAGAGGGGCCCCGCATGCCACTTGGAGGATAATTTCACTTCCTGGAGGCTAAGCTCATCAAAGATGCGTAGTTCTCAGGCTTCCAATATTCTCAGGACTCAGATTTTTTTAATTTCCACAAACAGCCACCTCCCAGGTCCCGAGCCAGTCATGGAAGCACTGGCAGGAATGGCTCTGGCATCTTCCATCTTTCCAAAATGCCAACTCTTTTCCTTCAAAGATCACAAGGGCTTTTGCTTTTCAGTCCGAATGTATCCCTTCTAAGGCAGCCCTGCTACCAGCCTGCCATTAGGGGGAAACTCGCACATATGCTTCTAAGGAGAGAAATTCTGGAATCTCTATCGATGGAGAAGAGAAAAAAGCAAACCCAAGTAAATCCCCCCCCCACCCCTGTAGGACCTCATCGACAAAATGTAATTATGAAGCATGTTAAATGTTTTGGTGAAAAAGTAAACTTGTGATGAGAAAACAATAGAGGGAAATCGAATGTAAATTGGAGGGTCAAAGAAGTGCTTTCTGAGGAAATGGCATATAATCTGAGATCTTAAGGATGAATAGAAATTGCCGGGGGGCACCTGAGGTAAAATAAACCACATGCGCAAGGACTCGAGCAGACAAGCCGTAGATGTGTTTGAGAAAATAAATAGGCCAATACAGTTCATGGTGGAGAACAAGGTGGGGAGTGAGAAGATGAACCTGGAGAGGAAGGCCAGGTCCAGATCGGGTGCAGCCTTGGACTACGTGGTCCCCAAGACCGACCCTCCCAGACTCCGTGTCCACTGGCAACTTAGCACAAACAAATTCACTTAAAAATAGTTTTCAATCAAGTCAGGGAAAAGAGAAGAGTCAGGTCTTGTAATACAAAGGTTAAGGGGGTGTTCTCTGATCTTAATCACCAGTTGTCTGAGCAGCGGATCCTGGGGGGCCCCAAAGTCTCTGTTCTCAGAAAAGTTCCCTCCCAGGTACAAATAATCTGTATTCACATGTCCTGTGGTAACGGGTGCCCCAGTTTTTCATAAAAGATAGAGTCTCCATATTCAGAAGTTGATGGGTCAGGTGTCTGAGGCAAATTTCCACTGCTGTACAGGAATTAATTAATGCAGTCAGGTAAGACAGAGAGAGAGAGTTGGGGAATTCAGGTTTAAAATTAGCTTTCTGAACATAATGAGAAGATTATGTATAAGGCTCACTGGCTTTTTTTTTTTTTTTTTTCCTGGAAACAGTCTTTCAGGAGAAAGATAAGTTAAATGAAAATGACTGTCAGGATGCCAAAGTCTAAAACATCAAAACACTTAGCAAATCTTGGAAAGATATCTGAACCGAGAGAGACAGATGATGGAAGAGGTTTTGTTATTGTCATATTTAGGACATTAGCTGTTTTGCTATCTATCAACTCTATTTACCACAAGCAGGACTTTTTCTCTGGTCAGTCCCATGTAGATAGAAAGATTCTAGTGACTTCATTTCCTCTGTATTTCTGGCTCTTTCACGGATCACACAGAGGATGATTAAATGGCTTTTCTGTATTGTTTGCTAAATTTGACTCTTCCCACGAATTGGGGGTGGTTCCCATGGGAACCTCTGGACATGGTATAAGAGCAAAACAGATCACAGACAATCATTGGAGTCTCTACTGAAAGCGCACTTGGCAAAATACTTTATTGGCCATTTCTGTATGAACAATTCTCTACTACATGTAAATCCTAGATCTAAGAAAGTAAAAATGTGTTTTGTTGTTGCTTAATCCTCATCCCAAATAAAACTCATGGAAATTTTTCCATTCAAAAAAAAGTTATTTTGCACACAAACTCAGTCAAGGACCTTATACCAGAAACTGCCACTAATGTCATTTGAGCAAAATAGGCCAGTGTTGCTGGAATGGCTCAGACTGGAATGGAATTTGAAGGAGAGAAAAATTATCATATTTTTCCATATTTATCCATAGACAACACAAATTATTACTTTGAAAAACAGCAGAATGTAAGTTTTATAAACTAACCAATGTAACATCATATTGCTTCAAATGGGCATTATTCATGTAGATAAGGTACAACTGGAAATAAACTATAAAAAAAAACTCATGTGCATTTGTCATTTTCATTTGATCACAAAAACTTTCTAAAAATCTGTAAGCTAGAGATCCCACACTACTGTCCTTCTAATAGCAGTATCTCTTTGAAAAATTTATGCATGGCTTTCCACATCTACAACTCTAGCCAAAGCCAACATAATCTCTCACCTGGGAAACAGAAATGGCCTTTTTTTTTTTTTTTCTTAATAGATCTTTATTGGAGTCTAATTGCTTCACAATACTGTGTTAGTTTCTGTTGTACACCAAAGTGAATCAGCTATACATATACATATATCCCCATATCCCCTCCCTCTTGAGCCTCCCTCCCACCCTCCCTATCCCACCCCTCTAGGTCATCGCAAAGCACGGAGCTGATCTCCCTGTGCTATGCGGCTGCTTCCCACTGGCTATCTGTTTTACATTTGGTAGTGTATATATGTTGATGCTACTCTCACTTCACCCCAGCTTCCCCCTCCCATCCTGTGCCTCAAGTCCAGAAATGGCCTCTTAACTGCTCTCCCCAATTTTCACTTCAGAACTTTCTCTATACAGCAGCCAGAGCAATACTAAACAGACAAACAGATCACTATTTAAACCCTCCGACTACCTCCCACCTCAGTCAGAATAAAATTCAACACCTTTACCATGGTGTGCCATTCCCTTTGTGAAAAGGCCACATTTAATCTCATTTTTATCCCCTTTCCACAATTTTTCTCACAAACTTATTTTACTTGCTACGTAGAATTCCTCTCCTCCTATATTCACATTTAAACTCACTCGCACCTCCACCATGCCTGTGAAATTGCCTTTATCAAGGTCAACAATGAACCGCTCCCCCAAAAATAAACAAGATACAAGGATATAATGTACAACACAGGGAATATAACCAATATTTTATAATAACTTTAAATAGAGTATAATCTATAAAAATATTGAATTACTATGTTGTACATCTGAAACTAATGCAACATTGTTAATGAACTATATTTCAATAAAAAATAAAGGTAATGAGGTTACCAAAGCCAATAACCAACACTTAGTAGTCACCTTTGACACAGTTGATCACTTCCTCCTCCTCCATATTGTTTTTGTCCACGTACTTTTTAGGCAATCTGCTTTTCTTCTGCCGCACTGGTTGTTCCTTTACAGCTTTTGCTGCTGGTTGCCCCTCTTCTTCTAGAATTTTGTAATGATGCAGTAACGCAATCCTTGGTTACCTCCTCTACTCCATTCACTCCCATGGTGATCTCATTTCATCTTGAGGCTTTAAATATCATTAATATGCTCATAACTCCTAAATTTCTGTCTCCAGCCCAGACTTCTTCTGAACGCCAGACTGTTAGCTCCAAATCGCTGTTTTACTTCACTGCTTAGATGCCCTATTGCTGAGTTACTGCCATAAAACTTCTGCATAACATATTTCCTCAAAACTCAGCGACTGGGGGGACTCTACTCAATACTCTGTAATGACCTATATGGGAAAAGAATCTAAAAGAGTGGATATATGTATATGTATAACTGATTCACTTTGCTGTACACCCGAGACTAACACAACATTGTAAATCAACTATACTCCAATAAAACCTGAAAAAGAAAACTCAGTGACTTATTACAGCAGCCATTGATTCTCAAGGATCTGTAGGTCAGTGAGGGTCTGACGATCTAAGGTGGGCTCAGCGGGCGGCTCTGGTCTAGCTGCACTTGGCTGGGTAACTGCCTCACCTGCACTCACTGGAGGACCGAGTCAGAAGACAACAACTATTGAGGGAAAGCTCTTCTCATCATGGCGACAGAAAGCTCTTCTCACAAGAGGCTGTGCCCAACCCTGTGAGCACATTTCAACCCTGCTTCATCTCACTGCTAATGACCCACTGGCCAAAGGCAATCACACTGCCCAGACTAAGTCAGGAGGGGGGTACAGTGTACCCGAGGTCGCAAGGAACAGTAACCACAGTGTGTAACAGACATCTCCCACTTTACATCTCCAAGCCCACCCCATCCAAACCTGCTCCAGCTCAAGTCTTTACCATGTTAATCTTCTATTTGTTCAAGACCAAACACTTAGAGTCATCCTGGACTCCTCTTTCTCACACGCTCCACTTCAGCCTACAAAATATATTCAGAATCTGGCAAAGTCTCACCATCTTGGCCACCTCCTTCTACGAGCCATTAGGGTGTGTCTCCTGGTTCACTCCATTATTCTAGCAGGTCTCCCTGCTTAAAGTCCCCCAGCCCCAGTCCATGTCCCTTAACTCACACCCCCAAGATGGCCACTCATTTCATTCAGAGTCAGAATGAACTCCTGACAGTGGTTTACAAGACCCTGCATGGTATCACTGATTACCTCTCCACATGCGCCTCCCACCTCTTTCTCACTCACTTTGTTCTGGCATCAGACACTTCCTTGAGGCCTTCTGAACAAGCCAAGCCCAATGTTTGCTACCTACCTCTTCTGCACTAGCTCCTACCTAGGCCTGACAATTTCTTCTCCTAGATACTCACATGGCTGACTTCCCCAGCTCCTTCAATATTTTGCTTGAATGTCGTCTGCTCTGTGAGACCTGTCTTGACTGCAATATTTTAATTTGTAGCCCACTCTAAACCTCCACACTAATTCTTTTCATATCACTGATGAGCTAATACTCCACATAACTTATTTATTAAGACTGTTTATTGTCCACTCTCCCCCAACACCCTCCAATGCCCTACCCTGACAAGATGTGCCATGAGCGGGAATAAAAAAAAAAGGTTTATTTTGTTCACTGGTGTATATATCCCACACACTTGAATAGCACCTGGAACCCAGAAGGCTACAGAAATGCATTCAGTCACAATTGCCATTCTCACCCAGACTGAACTCCTTCTTGCCTCAGAGCCCTGATACCTGCTGTCCCTTCTGCCTGGAACCATCTTTGCCTCTCATCTTTCACATCTCTGCCCACACATCACTTCCTAGGAGAGGCCATCTCTGGTCACCTTAACTAAAGCACACTCCTTCTTCTTGCCTCTTTGTCTCATTTTCCTGCTTCATTTTCTTCATCATACTTTCATACTTTCAAAAATATCTAATTGATTTGTTTGCTTATTACTGTATGTCTTCTCCTACAAGGGTGAAAGCCCCATGAGAACAGGGACATGGTCTACCTTACTCATCACTGTCTCCTCAATTCACCTGGAACAATGCCTAGTGGGTCAGTAAGAACTGAAATAGTTCCTTAATAAATCAAGGTCCCTTCTCAAAGGGAGGGAAATACAAATCTCATCCACCTAATGTGGAAGAAAAAATGGTAACTGCATTGAAGGGAGGGCAAGCCTTAAGAAATTAAACAGAGGGAACATGAATTTTGTGGTTAAACAGAATGCTCCCAAGTTCAGTCATTCTTAAAAGCTATAGGAGAGTGCACAATGCTTCCAAGAGAAGCACGCTTGAGAACTACTCTAGGAGGAAAACCAAGAAAAAGCAGCTTTTGGTGCTCACTTTAGGTTAACTATTTTCCTCAATAAGAAAACATGCATAAAATGAACAAGCAAGTTATTTGATGTTTCAAATGATTAAGTGCAAGCTGGGATAGCTTTGAAGTAGCTGCCACATAATCCCCAGGGGAGGATCTGTAGACAAATATCCACACTATCCCTTGGAAATAGATTTCTCCAACAAGGGGGAAAAATTTTTTAAAAATATGTCCCACACGAGGTAGAGACACATGCACTTTCACATTTCCAAAAAAGGCAAGGAAACAAAGAGATGCTACTTTTCCAAGAATGTCAACATGTAGAGCCATGTTAGGAATTAGTTTTAGAATACATACAAATAACAATAACTAATGTTTTGCTGGGATTTTTATTATTATTTTCTTTCTTATTAAAACCACTGTTATCAACCTTTATTTCCCACAACCACTCCATGAAGTAAATACTTCTATCACAAGTTTAGAGATGAGGAAACAGGAAAAGATAGTGTGAACAACTTGCCTGAAGTTACTTAGCTTAAACCCAGAGAGTTTTGCTCCAGGGTGTATGCTGTGAACCCCTGTGGTAAAAGCTTCTCAAAGGGTAATATCAGTATAAGGAGTGCTTACAATGAGCTGAGTATGGTGCTAAGCACTTTGAAGATATTGGCTTATAAATGTATATGAATCAACCTAATCATTATTTTCTGAATTCTAATCCTGCATGTCCACATACCTTACAACATGAAAAAATGAACAAAAGCTATTTCACTCTGTTCCCTATTCCGTTTGCACTGAGACCCAAATGTCTGCCTGATAACCTTGTGGACATCATTTTCAGCTATTGGACTAGCATGGGCCAGGCCTCTGGTTCTGTAATCAGTACAACAAAGTAAAAACACACAAGTTGACCAGGTAACCTACAAGGCAGCTGGTTCTTGCCATTTTACAAAGCACTAAAAGAATTTTGTATTACAGGGAAAACTCACTGGATCAACTTATATAAATATAAGCTTTACTCTTCTTAAAAACCATGGGCTTAACTGCCTTTGTATAAAAATACACATAACCTAGGTTAGCATCTAAGTAGCAAGCTGTTTCAGATACATCAAATACAGCTACAAAATTTCAGACAGAGTTTCTTATGATCTAGGGATATGCTATTTTCTTACTATGAAGGTCACCACCTTAAGCACATGGACCTGAAAGGTGCTTTTAGGGTAGAGCAATAACTATAATCCAGTGTGGCCTCTGAAGTGAGCATTAATCTCAAATTGATAATTAACGGTCTCGTGAAACACTTCTCACTGTATCCCTCCACAGACTAAACGTTGCCATTTCACCTACCTTCACAGGTGTCCCATGCTCTGCCTAAACACAATCAAGTGGAAGTTGTATACCCCTCACAAAAAAATAAAACCATTGTCTACTGTCCTGAGGTTTTTACTCTATCACTACTCTTTGTACTACTCCATCACTTGACCCAACTTGAGGACTGCCATAAGGCAGATGAACATTTCTGAAAAGATATAAGAAACTAATAGGTGACCTGAAGGCTCAACACAATGTGAAACCTGCCTGCTTTACTCTAAACTACAAAAACAGACCTCTCAGATTAGCGCAGAATCAATAAAATAAACCCAACTCAGTACAATTAAAGAAAATCTACAATATTTTGTATAAGTAATGAAAATTAATAGACTCAGTCAACAGATACACACAAAAAACCACTGGAGGAAGCGGGTATAATGTTTAATTGGCATCCAAAGGTAATCAGCTAAATGTTAAAAAGTATTAAATGTACATCTTACAAAACTTTACATTTGTCCTTGACTTTTGTTTCTCTCTGATCCACGTTATTAACACATCATAATACATTATATATACCACATATTGAAACTGGCCCAAGGCATCTAGACATATGAAAGGAGAGATATTAACATTCACTGACTCATTTAATTTTGTCATCACCTGACAATTATTAAGTGCATTTATCAAGCCTCATAAGATTTATACAAACTGGATCATTTTACGCTACCATCATAGCCCAAGAAACGGTGTATGTTTAAAGCCCAAATTGTAAAATTGGAATTAATCTTACTACTATATTTGTGGGATTTTAATATTTTTTATAATTGTGGATTTTTCTTTTTATTTCTGCACTGCTATATATATATATATATATATATATATATATATATATATATACTTTTTTGAATTATATTTTTTATACAGCAGGATCTTATTAGTTATCTATTTTATAGACATTAGTGTATATATGTAAATCCCAAACTCCCAACTGATCCCACCACCATCACCCGCATCCCACTTTCCCCCCTTGCTGTCCATACGTTTGTTCTCTACATCTGTGTCTCTATTTCTGCCTTGCAAACTGGTTCATTTGTACCATTTTTCTAGATTCCACATATATGCGTTAATATACGATATTTGTTTTTCTCTTTCTGACTTACTTCCCTCTGTATGACAGTCTCTAGGTCCATCCACATCTCTACAAATGACCCAGTTTTGTTCCTTCTTATGGCTGAGTAATATTCCATTGTATATATGTACCACATCTTCTTTATCTATTTGTCTGCCGATGGGCATTTAGTTTGCTTCCATGACCTGGCTATTGTAAATAGTGCCACAGTGAACATTGGGGTGCATGTGTCTTTTTGAATTATGGTTTTCTCTGAGTATATGCCCAGTAGTGGAACTGCTGTGTCATATGGTAATTCTATTTTTAGTTTTTAAAGGAACCTCCACGCTGTTCTCCATAGTGGCTGTATCAATTTACATTCCCACCAACAGTGCAAGAGGGTTCCCTTTTCTCCACATCCTCTCCAGCATTTGTTGTTTGAGCAGCTTTTCATGTGCCTCTTGGATATCTGTATATTTTCTTTGGATAAATGTCTATTTAGGTCTTCTGCGCATTTTTGGATTGGGTTGTTTGATTTTTTAATATTGAGCTGCATGAGCTGCTTATATATTTTGGAGATTAATCCTTTGTTCGTTGATTCGTTTGCAAATATTTTCTCCCATTCGGAGGATTGTTTTTTCGTCTTGTTTATAGTTTCCTTTGCTGTGCAAAAGCTTTTAAGTTTCATTAGGTCCCATTTGTTTATTTTTGTTTTTATTTCCATTACTCTAGGAGGTGGATCAAAAAAGATCTTGCTGTGATTCATGTCAAAGAGTGTTCTTCCTATGTTTTCCTTTAAGAGTTTTATAGTGTCCGGTCTTACATTTAGGTCTTTAATTAATTTTGAGGTAATTTTTGTGTATGGTGCTAGGGAGTGTTATAATTTCATTCTTTTACATGTAGCTGTCCAGTTTTCCCAGGACCACTTATTGAAGAGGCTGTCTTTTCTCCATTGTATATCCTTGTCTCCTTTGTCATAGATTAGTTGACAATAGGTGTGTGGGTTTGTCTCTGGGCTTTCTATCTTGTTCCACTGATCTATATGTGGTTTTGTGCCAGTACCATATTGTCTTGATTACTGTAGCTTTGTAATATAGACTGAAGTCAGGGAGTCTGATTCCTCCAGCTCCATTTTTTGCCCTCAAGACTGCTTTGGCTCCTCGGGGTCTACTGTGTCTCCACACAAATTTTAAGGTTTTTTGTTCTACTTCTATAAAAAAAAAATGCCATTAGTAATTTGATAGGGATTGCACTGAATCTGTAGATTGCTTTTTGGTAGTATAGTCATTTTCACAATATTGATTATTCCCATCCAAGAACATGGTATATCTCTCCATCTGTTTGTGTCATCTTTGATTTCTTTCATCAGTGTCTTACAGTTTTCTGAGTACAGGTCTTTAACCTCCTCAGGTAGATTTATTCCTTGGTATTTTATTCTTTTTGTTGCAATGGTGAATGGGATTGTTTCCTTAATTTCTCTTTCTGATCTTTTGTTGTTGGTGTATAGGAATGCAAGAGAATTCTGTGCATTAATTTTGTATCCTGCAACTTTACCAAATTCATTGATAAGCTCTAGTAGTTTTCTGGTGGCATCTTTAGGGTTCTTTGTGTATAGTATCATGTCATCTGCAAATAGTAATAGTTTTACTTTTTCTTTTCCAATTTAGATTCCTTTTATTTCTTTTGCTTCTCTGATTGCTGTGGCTAGGACTTCCAAAGCTTTGTTGAATAATAGTGGCGAGAGTGGATATCCTCGTATTTTTCCCGATCTTAGAGGAAATGCTTTCAGGTTTTCACCATTGAGTATGATGTTTGCTCTCGGTTTGTCATATATGGCCTTTATCTCGGTTTGTCATATATGGCCTTTATTACGTTGAGGTAGGTTCCCTCTGTGTGGTCTGTGATTTTCTTTTTTTGTAGTATCTTTGTCTGGTTTTGGCATCAGGGTGATGGTGGCCTCACAGAATGAGTTTGGGAGTGTTCCTTCATTTGCAGTATTTTAGAAGAATTTGAGAAGGATGGGTGTTAGCTCTTCTCTAAATGTTTGATAGAATTCACCTGTGAAGCCATCTGTTCCTGGACTTTTGTTTGTTGGAAGATTTTTTTTTTTTTTTTTTTCAGTACCTGAGCCTCTCACTGTTGTGGCCTCTCCCGTTGCAGAGCACAGGCTCCAGATGCACAGGCTCAGTGGCCATGGCTCATGGGCCCAGCCACTCTGCGGCATGTGGGATCTTCCCGGACTAGGGCACGAACTCGTGTCCCCTGCATTGGCAGGTGGACTCTCAACCACTGTGCCACCAGGGAAGCCCTGCTGGAAGATTTTAATTACAGTTTCAATTTCATTACTTGTGATTGGTCTCTTCATATTTTCTATTTCTTCCTGGTTCAGTCTTAGAAGGTTATACTTTTTGAAGAATTTGTCCATTTCTTCCAGGTTGTCCATTTTACTGGCATAGAGCTGCTCATAGTAGTCTCTTAGTATACTTTGTATTTCTGCAGTGTCTCTTGTAACTTCTCTTTTTTCACTTCTAATTCTATTGATTTGAATCCTCTCCCTCTTTTTCTTGATGAGTCTGGCTAAAGGTTTACCAATTTTGTTTATCTTCTCAAAGAACCAGCTTTTAGTTTTATTGATCTTTGCTACATTTTTTTTGTTTTTATTTCATTTATTTCTGCTCTGATCTTTCATTTCTTTCCTTCTACTAACTTTGGGTTTTGTTTGCTCTTCTTTATCTAGTTCCTTTAGGTATAAGATTAGATTGTTTATTTGAGATTTTTCTTGTTTCTTGAGGTAGGATTGTACTGCTATAAAGTTCCTGCTTAGAACTGCTTTTGCCGCATCGCATAGGTTTTGGATCATCGTGTTTTCATTACCATTTGTCTCTAGGTATTTTTTCATTTTCTCTTTGATTTCTTCATTGATCTCTTGGTTATTTAGTAATGTATGGTTTAGCCTCCATGTTTTTGTGTTTTTTACGTTTTTTCCCTGTAACTAATTTCTAATCTCATAGTGTTGTGATTGGAAAAGATGCTTGATATGATTTCAATTTTCTTAAATTTACCAAGGCTTCATTTGTGACCCAAGATGTGATCTATTCTGGAGAATGTTCCATGTGCTCTTCAGTAGAAAGTGTAATCTGCTGTTTTAGGATGGAAGGCCTTATAACTATCAAATAAATCTATCTGGTCTACTGTGTCATTTAAAGCTTTTGTTTCCATATTTATTTTCTGTCTGGTTGATCTGTCCACTGGCATAAGTGGGGTGTTAAAGTCCCTCACTATTATTGTGTTACTGTCGATTTCCTCTTTTATAGCTGTTAACAGTTGCCCTATGTATTGAGGTGCTCCTATGTTGGGTGCATATATATTTATAATTGTTATATATTCTTCTTGGATTGATCCCTTGATCACTATGTAGTGTCCGTCCTTGTCTCTTGTAACATTCTTTATTTTAAAGTCTATTTTATCTGATATGCGTATTGCTACTCCAGCTTTCTTTTGATTTCCATTTGCATGGAATATCTTTTTCCATCCCCTCTCTCTCAGTCTGTATGTGTCCCTAGGTCTGAAGTGGGTCTCTTGTAGACAGCATATATACAGGTTTTGTTTTTGTATCCACTCAGCGAGCGTGTGTCTTTTGGTTGGAGCATTTAATCCATTCACATTTAAGGTAATTACCAATATGTATGTTCCTATTACCATTTTCTTAATTGTTATGGGTTTGTTTCTGTAGGTCCTTTTCTTCTCTTGTGTTTCCCACTTAGAGAAGTTCCTTTAGCATTTGTTGTAGAGCTGGTTTGGTGGTGCTGAATTCTCTTAGCTTTTCCTTGTCTGTAAAGCTTTTGATTTCTCCATCGAATCTGAATGAGATCCTTGCTGGGTAAAGTAATCTTGGTTATAGGTTCTTCCCTTTTATCACTTTATTATTATTATTATTTTTTTTTTTTTTGCAGTACGCGGGCCTCTCACTGTTGTGGCCTCTCCCGTTGCGGAGCACAGGCTCCGGACACACAGGCTCAGTGGCCATGGCTCATGGGCCCAGCTGCTCCGCGGCATGTGGGATCTTCGCGGACTGGGGCACGAAACCGTGTCCCCTGCATTGAAAGGCGGACTCTCAACCACTGCGCCACCAGGGAAACCCCCTTTCATCACTTTAAATATACTTTGCCACTCCCTTCTGGCTTGTAGAGTTTCTGCTGAGAAATCAGCTGTTAACTTTATGGGAGTTCCTTGTATGTTTTCATTTTTCCCTTGTTGCTTTTAAAAATTTTTCCTTGTCTTTAATTTCTGTCACTTTGATTACTATGTATCTCACCGTGTTTTTCCTCAGGTTTAACCTACCTGAGACTCTCTGTGTTTCCTGGACTTGGGTGTCTATTTTTCTTTCCCATGTTAGGGAAGTTTTTGACTATAAACTCTTGTAATATTTTCTCGGGTCCTTTCTATCTCTCTTCTCCTTTTGGGACCCCTATAATGCAAATTTTGTTGCATTTAATGTTGTCCCAGAGGTCTCTTAGGCTGTCTTCATTTCTTTTCATCCTTTTTTCTTTATTCTGTTCCATGGCAGTGAATTCCACCATTCTGTCTTCCAGGTCACTTATCCGTTCTTCTGCCTCAGTTATTCTGCTATTGATTCCTTCTAGTGTAGTTTTCATTTCAGTTATTGTATTGTTCATCTCTGTTTGTTTGTTCTTTAATTCTTCTAGGTCTTTGTTAAACATTTCTTGCATCGTCTTGATCTTTGCCTCCATTTTTTTTCTGAGGTCCTGGATCATCTTCACTATCATTATTCTAATTTATTTTTCTGGAAGGTTGCCTATCTCCACTTCATTTAGTTGTTTTTCTGGGGTTTTATCTTGTTCCTTCATCTGGTACATAGTCCTCTGCCTTTTCATTTTGTCTATCTTTCTGTGAATGTGGTTTTCGTTCCACAGGCTGCAGGATTGTAGTTCTTCTTGCTTCTGCTGTCTGCCCTCTGGTGGATGAGGCTATCTAAGAGGCTTGTAAAAGCTTCCTGATGGGAGGGACTGGTGGTGAGTAGAGCTGGGCGTTGCTCTGTTGGGCAGAGCTCAGTAAGACTTTAATCTGCTTGTCTGCTGATGGGTGGAGCTTAGTTCCCTCCTTGTTGGTTGTTTCGCCTGAGTGACCCTGCACTGGAACCTACAGGCTCTTTGGTGGGGCTAATGGCAGACTCAGGGAGGGCTCACGCCAAGGAGTACTTCCCAGAACTTCTGCTGCCAGTGTCCTTGTCCCCACCGTGAGCCACAGCTGCCCCTCGCCTCTGCAGGAGACCCTCCAACACTGGCAGGTAGGTCTGCTTCAGTCTCCTATAGGGTGAGTGCTTCTTCCCCCTGGATCCTGATGCGCACACTACTTTGTGTGTGCCCTCCAGGAGTGGAGTCTCTTTCCCCCAGTCCTGTCAGAGTCCTGCAATCAAATCCCGCTAGCCTTCAAGGTCTGATTCTCTGAGAATTCCTCCTCCCATTGCCAGATCCCCAGGTTGGGAAGCCTGACGTGGGGCTCAGAACCTTCAGTCCAGTGGTTGGACTTCTGTGGTATAATTGTTCTACAGTTTGTGAGTCACCCACCCAGGGGTTATGAGATTTGATTTTATTGTGATTGCGCCCCTCCTACCATCTCATTGTGGCTTCTCCTTTGCCTTTGGATGTGGGATATCTGTTTTGGTGAGTTCCAGTGTCTTCCTGTCGATGATTGCTCACCAGTTAGTTGTGATTCCGGTGCTCTCGCAAGAGGGAATGAGCATACATCCTTCTACTCCACCATCTTCAACCAATCTCTGCTCTTACTACTATTTTTTTACTATTATTTTCTCAGGGATAAAATCCCACCACCAATCAACTATATGGGAGCCATGAAATACTTCAATTTGAGTCAGACTGTACATGCCTTGAGACAAGAAGAAAACGGACCCTATGCATTTTGCTAAGTGAAATAAGTCAGAGGAAGACAAATACTGTAGGGTATCACTTATATGTAGAATCTGAAAAAGTCAAACTCACAGAAACAGAGACTAGAATGGTGGTTACAGGAGGCAGTGGTAGAGAGCAGAAGGTGGGAAAATGGAGAGAAGTTAATCAAGGAGTACAAATTTCCAGTCACAGGATAATTTCCAGGGATCTAATGCACAGCACTGGGATTACAGTTAACAGTACTGTGTCATATACTTGAAAGTTGTTAAGAGAGTAAATCTTAAATGTTCTCACCACAAATGAAGTGGAAATTATGTGACACGATGGAGGTATTAGCTAACACTACAGTGGTAATCAAATTGCAATATGTGTGTAAATAATCAACACATTGCACATCTAAAACTTACATAGTATTATATGTCAACTATCTCATTAAAGCTAGAAAGAAAAATTTTTTAATTGGTAGATTATTTTATTCAAGGAATTTGTCCTTTTTTTTTTTCCAAATGTGTTTGCATAGTGTGGAGATGATATTATGAACAACAAAATGGACATATCTACAGGTAAAGTTGAGACTAAAAAAGAAAGAAAGGGAAAGCCCTAGAAAGGAGCTTCAGAAAAACCATTGTCAATGGAAGTAATGTGGGAGTTAAGGGGGAGTCGATTACTAGAAGAATCACAATAAAACTGGCAGTTCTGAAAGGAAATCTGAAAATAGGACAATAGGAGCAGAGTTTCTATCTTCTACATAGAAAATAAAGGCACAGAGACTGGAAATTGTGAGATCTGTTTGGGGAATGACAGGTCATCTCGTCTGATGAGAGTAGTTAGTATGAAGAACAGATTAGAAACTAAAAGGAAATAAAGCTCCAAGGGTGGGCTGGACCTGTATCATGAAGGCTTCAATTCAGGCTGATGAGCCTGTGACTAATTTTTTTTTTTTTTACTTTTTGGCCACATCTGCCAAGCGGCAGGCATGCAGGATCTTAGTTCCCCAACCAGGGATGACCGTGCACCCCCTGCAGTGGAAGCACAGAGTCTTAACTACTGAAATTCCAGGGAAGTCCAACCTGTGACTAATTTGAAAGATAACAAGGAGCCAGTGGGAAATGAGGTGGGAAATAACATGATTAAAGCTTTGATTGAGAAAGACCTTACTGGTACCGCTACAAGAAAATGGGCCAGGAAGGTTAAAGAGTGGAGCCTGGAAAAAAAATGTCTTAGAAGGTTTCCAAAAGGTGGTCATAAAAAATAATTAACAAATACAAGTAGTCATTTCCATTTGTGATACATAAAAGTTAACAAGTCCCTAGATTCTATTCTGGTTCTTGGAACACTCAATGTGGGTCTGTTAAAATTACAAGATTTTTGTTTTTTGGCTGTTGTTTGTTTTTATTGGGTGTTTTTTTAGCCCACGATATGAAGGACAGACATAGTTAAAATCATATACAGTCTAAGAATCCAGTAGAATGCACGTATGGCCAAACAACTAGATATTTTCTATCATACTATGGAATAATAAGTAATGGCTGAAGTGTGAACTTTAAAGGCAACAGAAATGGACATTTGAGTGTCTACTCAGTAACCAGCCTCACAACGTCCTGGCCAAGTATTCATCATTTCACTGGTTAGGTGATATACAATTCATATATACTAGGTAAGAACCAAACCAGGGTTACCTGACTAGAAAAAAATCTCATTTAAACAAACTACAAACTGCAGGTTACAACCATATTGTGGGTCAGGACCAGCATACAGTTTGAAATGGGATATAAAATACAAAATATCAGTGAGCACTGATATTCTGGGTAACTACTATTCTAGGAAATGTTAGTTTCATACATATGTATTTGTATGTGTATATTTAAAGGAATAGTATTTATTCAGGGTCATAATAAAGTAGGTTTGGAAGCTACTGCACTCACTACAAGATGCTCAAAACACAGATGTTACTCAGCTTCCTTTTGGGAATAAATAAATTTGTACTCTAAAATTCTAACAGCAGTTACTCTAAGTTTGCATATGAACTAATACTATTAAATTATTCCCCAAAATCACAGTAAACAAAATCAATAATTAATATTAACATAGAGTAAAGTCTTGGATTCCTAGACACTGCTCAAATATAAACAAATATTACTACTTATTTTTGAAATAAAATAAACATCATAAATACACAGTGTAGCAAGTTTTCCTGTTTTCCACATGACTTCTAAGTTTATGTAACATAACTGCTTTCTTAAAATGGTTAATTATCAATTTTCACAAGTGTTTAAAAAAAATGCCAAGACTTCCTTCTTAAATAATAAGAATTATTCTAGGGCAGTAATTAGAACATCCTGGGTTTGTATCCCAGACTATCATTCTAGGCGGTAGGACGTTAGTCAAATTACTTAAACTTTCTAATCCCCAAATATCCTGTATTAAAAGTAGGAATGATACTACTTACCATATAGGTTTATAAGGACCATGATGAGAAACCATACGTAAAGGGCAGAGCAAGAAAGCCAAGCTCTTAGAAAATGCTCAACAAATGTGACTGAAATTACATTTCATGTTTAATGGCTGGCATGATTAATTTATGCAAGAAGCCAATTGTTGCTTTCAGTAAATTTCATACAAATTAAACTGAGCGTGAGGCAAATGAATCACAAAAGCTAAAGTTGTGACGATAGTTCATCATTATTCCTGATGTTTTCCCAATTTATCTGCCCTTTCCTATCAGTCTTCCCCACTCTCTGTTAACCTGGAAAAATTCAAAGCTCTATCTCACCTAGCCACCCTATTGTGTTTCATGTGATAATTTCCAAACCTGCAAGTGGCAAAGCTTTCAGTCTCTCTTCTGGAGGATTAACAGCAGCATGACAAGGCCAAAGTCGCTACTCCAGCAAACGGCCAGCTTCACTTTAAAATCCCCTAAGTGGTTTGGACTGCCATGGTGTAATAAATGTGGGACTGCTTTATAAAGAATCATTTAACAGTGGTTTATTTCTGGAGGGAAACAAAATGCCACCAGAACTAATTTGATGAAGTGACAAGAGAACACAGATTTTAGTTTTGGGTCACAAACTCTCTTCACCCTTCTGCTACTATATTTCCAAATGGGAAAAGGAAATTTGCGGTTAAAAACAACTCTCTGTAGGGAGAAAATTATGAAAAATAAGCCCAGAGCACCAGAGGTTACCTTCACCTGGACATCAACTCTCATGAGAGAACCCTCCTCCCCCACAAAATGGTTTGAATCCACACTGCTTTCCTGGAAGAGGGGTCAGGATGTATAACATGGTGCAAAAGTCTTATGGTGGTAGCTTATCTTCCACGCATATGTATTCCTATTTACATAAGTAAAATTAATCTGGTATGAACAGAGTGACTCCAACGTTGAGAAATTTCTCCATGGACATCCTGGGCAGATTTCTCTCTCCTAGCAAGAGGATAGCACACCAGCCAGGCACTGCCTTTTCTTCGGGTCCTCAATTCCAGGTTTACCAATGAGCTTCACATGAGGACCTGGGGTCAGCCGGATGAATACAATACAACTCAGAACTTCAACAACCCATGTCTCCTCGTGGCCAAGTTGAATCAACTATTATAGGTAGGCAAGTGACACACATATCCCTCAAAACCACCCTTTACCTCCCTGTCCTGAACTCCTTGATCTGTGTGCCCAGCCAAGGCTGACCATTCTGCAATGGGAACCATGCTTAGGCAAATGTGTGTCTGTCCCTTCTAGAATCTTTATGAAACCCCATAAGTAGACACAAACAGAGATGCCATTCATTTATGTGAACTGTCATGAAACAGTCTA
Organism: Phocoena sinus; assembly: GCF_008692025.1. Taxonomy (NCBI): domain Eukaryota; kingdom Metazoa; phylum Chordata; class Mammalia; order Artiodactyla; family Phocoenidae; genus Phocoena; species Phocoena sinus. Next base: position 13,763,462 of record NC_045773.1, read on the forward strand.
CAGAAAATTTTTCAGGTAAAAGGAATTCATGTTTTATATATCTAGTAGCCAGGGAATCATTTTAAGGTTGGAGTCTTAGAACCTCCCATGTCAAGATGAATCCCAGGGCCCTGTACGTGGGCAGTGGTGAAAAACGAAAAAAGAAAAAGCTTTGCTCACATCTGATTTTAATTTATCTTCTTAGCCCCACCCATGGCTGTAACTTACCAAAAGGGGGGTTCAGAAACACTATTTCTGCCTTACATCATTTGCCACCACAGTTCAAGTACATATGCCTCAGAAGGCCTAAACAGTAACCAAAATATTATGGTATAAATCAACTGTATTGTCCATTAAAATTACTCACGGCTGCCTTTAATTGGCCCCTTCACCTTTGATGGCTCATCACAAAGCAAGAGCTCAAACGCTGGAGGACACAGCATGTCCGTTTGGTTCCTGATTCTGCACTGAGCTAGCAACAAAACCTCGGGTCATCTCTTAACCATAAACTCACTTTCCCATCACATAAATCAGAGATAATGATAGCTCATAGATCTGTGGATTGGACGAGTGAGTGTTAATAAAAGACTGGGAGCAATGGCTAGCACAGAGCATGCATTTAACAAATGCTAGTTATTAATAAAATTGGCAGAGTGGTATAAGAGGAGTAAAACTTTAGATTTTGATGATCTCGGCTCAAAACTGCATTCTGCTGGTTACTCTCTGAGCTTCAGATTCTTTATCTCTATAGGGGGAATATTTTCACCTATTCCAAAAAGTTGTTGTAAAGACAAACAAAAAAATGAATATTATTGAACCCAATACAGTTATGGCACATAGTTTATGCAAAACCAGAATCGAAAATCTTTGCTTTAATCTCACTAGCAACCACAACACTTGTGAAGGTAACTGTCAACCAAATCCACAAACGAAAGAAAGAGAAAACATATATCCAAACAGAACAATTTTATTAATTAATTTGGCCACAGTTCATTCCACATCACAAAGAAAATGGGAAACCTTAAAAATAAAAACAAACCAAAAAACCCCTCCAGTCTATAAAATGAAGAAGTGAAGATGCACCACAAATCATGATGGTCAGAAGGTCTGTGGCCGTACTGCAGTGCAGTTAACCATCCCCATGGAGCGAGCACCGTGCTCTGAGTGACCTTGATTGCTTATGCAATGAAGGCACAAAGCAGGACATACATTTGAATCTAGTTAAGGGAGAAAAGAGGTTAAGGCCACAGAGCATTCATTTTGTTCTTTCAGAGGAAAGCCGAAGTATAGTACAGTTTCACCATCTGACAGTTGCAAAAAATAGAGGCAGCTCATTCACGAAACCTGAAAGCCCTGTGAAAGCTCGCTCCCCAGTTCTCTCCTAACAGCTTACATGATATGCCTGAAGCGCTGCTGCTTCCCTTTCTCTTTACCGCTCCTCCTCCGTGTTCCCTCCCCACCCTCCTCCTTCCTCAGACTCCTCCATGGCAAAGCCAGCTCTACAGTTTCTGAACTGGTAAGGGAGGGGAAGACTAAGAAAACTGTACTGGGAAATGAAAGAGTATCCAAAAGCAGGAATGCAAAGGCCCTAGTTCTAAAATGAGCATAAAATGCTGGTGTATTTTGGACAGATTACAAAATACTTTTATCAAAAACTATTATTTGCAATAATCAGATGTAGACACAGATGCTTCCACAAATACTGGGAAAAGATGTATGCACCCACACTGCATATCCTCTGCTTCCATTTTTGGCTGTATGACCAGTGAAGATAGCCCCATGGAAAAGCAAAACAGTGTCCCAGAGGCTTACGTATGGACCGTTAACATGCTGATGACAGAAACAAAGTGTCATAAAATGAATGCAAAATGTATCAGGATGAAGAAATATGTACTGACGGTAGTGAGGTCTAATGGCTAGCAGCTTGAGATTTGCAGACTCACCCTCGGTTCCTGACTAAGCCCCTAATGGTCGGTGATACAGAGCATTTCAGTCTTTATTTTTTATTGAAGCTGGATTCATAAAATGCATGCATCTGCCAAAGGCTTTACGCTTTTTGGAGGTAATCACCAGAACCCCATGTAAAAAGAATTTGATAGTGAGTCCAACTGCCTGAGCACAAAGATGGTATAATTCTGCTTGTGGTAAAACCGAGATCAGTGAAATTGACTGCATAGTTGTCAGTCTGAGACTCTGAGAGCCATATTCTTCTAAAGGATGCATGCAAGGTTAATTTCAAAAGGCTCAGTGAGCTTTCTCTGGTTTTTCAACTTCATGCCTGTATTTGTTTCCCACTGCTGATGTGACCAACCACCACAAACGTAGTGATCTAGAACAAGAGGAATTGATTATCTCACAGTTCTGGAAGTCAGAGGTCTGAAATGGGTGTCACTGGGTTAAAATCAACTGTTGACAGGCTGCATTCCTTTTCAGGGGTCTAGAGAAGAATCCGTTTTCTAGCCTTCTGCAGCTTCTGGAGGTGACTCTCAACCCCTGGCTCATGGTCCTCCTCCATCGTCAGAGCCAGCAATCGCATCCCTCCAACCGCTTCCGTCAACACAGCTCCTTCTCTGACTCGAACTCTCCTGTCTCCCTCTTCCCAGGGATGAGGACATCTTTGGCAGGAGCCATTATTCTGCCCATCACATCACCCCACATGACAACTTTGTAGCAAGCTGTCTGTTATAATGAAGAAAAAGCATTTAAAATGCTAAGGGGCTCTGCCTTTGAGAAATTTCCCCTCAACTCTTCCAGCAACTAGTATTCCAGCTGAACACAGGGCTAAATAGTATCTAATTTGAGGCTCCATATAACCCTTTACCTTGGGGACTATATACTGAATTTGGGTCTGGCTGGTAGATGATCAAACTTGGGAACTTTAAAGGAATGAAGCTGCAATTCTTAACAAAAGCAGAGGGTACTCCTGCTCAATCAAACAGTCAACACACACATATATATATAACAGACCTGGGCACATACAAGTAGAGATCAAATGTACAAGCAACACAGAAAAAACAAAAAAGAAGACAGTATTATTCCAAATCCAAAACACAAAGTTCAACGCATACTCCAGCTTGTGCTAACATGCACAGGACCCAAAAAGAGAAACCATGCTTTCACGTACACCTAACTCTGATCTGGGCAACAGAGGTACTCATCTTTTTGCTAATCATGTAAGAAGAAAGAGGTTTTCTCCCGAGTCAGTAAATAAATATTTTAAAAGATGTGTTTTTTAGGTGTTGTAGAGTTTTGTTGAAAGGAAAAGACTGTACACATCGACGATTGGTGCCCAATTGATTGAGAAAAGGAAACACCAAGTGAAAGCAGAGTGGCTACACCAAGGTAAAGGGTACACTTTGGCAAAGCCATTGCCCAGCTCTTGGTTCTGTAACACAACTGCTTTAACACTCCCCAACCAAGCTGTCTTGCAGGTGTGCCCTTAAAGTCAAATTTCCATCATCACCCCTTCAGAACTTCACTGACAATTTACATCCACTTGTGTTCCCCATCTGTGTTAAACTTTCAAGGTAGTTCCAGGTAGTTCAGAGTTTCAACATTAGATTGCACTACATTCCTTCTGATGACATCATATCTCTGCAAAGGCGTATTCATACCATTGCTGTGACAAAACGTGCTGCATGAAAATCAACGTGGACTGGAAAGAGAGTGGCAGTGTCCAATCTAATTCCAATGTCTGAGAAGTCATTCCCCTGCCCAACTAAGACGTATTCATAAGTAATTTAATGGTCTAAGCCTGGAATAAAAATATTTTTCTTTCAATTTGTATTTTTTTTCAAACAGAATAATTTTTTTCAAATTACATTAGGACATAAATATTTGTTAATTTGTTTCAACCTAACTGCTTAATAAAGGAAACTACTGGGCATTTCCATTGGCATGAGGTGCTATGAAAACACTACTGAGGTACTAAGGGCACCATGAACCAGGAAAGTTGGGGAACCTTGGATCTATGCTGTTTCATTTAAGGTCATGTTTGCAAATACTGGCTTTCCTGTTTAGTTAAAAACAAAACAAACAAACAAAAAAAAACAGTACCCAGAAGACCACATCTTCATCTGTTAAAGGAAAAAAGATGCAGTACACAAATCTCTAACTCCTGCTTTTCAGAATACTCTCCTCCTCTCCTCCTCCCATAAAACCATATGCATGACAATTCTTTGGCTGCCAAGCATCTGAAGCCTCTTCCTCTTTGGGGAAGTTCCCACCATAAGAAGGCGTATTGGGAGGTACTCAGCCCATTAGCGAACCCAAAAGAGCTGGCTACTCACTTTCCCAGACTCCCTGCAGCTTGAAAACAAGTGCCTGACACGCGCTCAGCCAAAGGGATGCACTGTGAATGGGGTCCAGAGAAGGAAAGAATAAGGAACCGTGCAAACACTGCAGCAAGAGGCAGCAACGTTCTGTCTCCAGGGGCCAGGGGAAGGGATACCAGCAGAACGTCCAGTGTCTAGTGCAGCAGTCAGGGCTGAGCAGCAGCCGTGGGTGTTGATGGCACCGCTACCCTGGGAGGTTGTAGCTGTGGGGACACCTGCCCGGCCTCCTTGGATCTTGCCATCCTCTAAGACTGACTCTCCAATCTTCCTGCTGGACATAGTATCTCTAAAAAATTCATTTCTTCCTGCTTCTATCATCTGCAGCTCTTTTCTGTCACTAACGAGTAAAGTCAGGATGAACACAGTTCACAGTTCCCCAAACACAATCTTCTTTCCACAGAAGATTCATAAACCTCCCAATGTGATAGTTACATGAAACAACACACAAATAGAACTTAAGCAAGTGGATCGCTTGCAGGAAACAAAACTCACTTTGAGTCAAGCATCTTTCCAGAGAATTCCCCCATCAATTTATCACATATGGGGAAGGAAAATGTGCAAAAATACAGAGAAGACATCTTGATTTGGAACACTGTCCAGGCTGCAGAGTTAAGCCGCTGTCCACACATACCTTTGTCTATAGTGGCAAGGCAGTCCCATTGCTGACACCGGTGCTTAGTTCACTTAGAAGAAGACCTAAATCACTTTCTTTTTATGGGTAAGGCTGACATAACCTTAAGTAGAGCAATACAAAATGTGCCACTATAACATATGAAATTGACATTTCATGTCCATTTTAGGTACAGCTAGATGACCTTAGTCTAAAAGAGCCATTTTAAGTGAGAGTCAGAGTTTTATTTTTTGACAGATGGATGCCACGGCTAGAGAATTTATCTAGGTTATATCTGAACTCAAGTATGATCTACACAATTATTTTGATTCAATGGCTTTAGACACTGTGAAAATATTTTTCCTCTCCCAGGTTCTAATTTGTTATGTCACAGATGTCCTATTTAAGAACTTTTTTTTTTTTTTTTGCATTTCAGCAATCATATGAAGCAGGATGACATGCAACTAGTCCTTCAAACTGATAATCCATATATTTCTATCTTTACTCATTCCATGTTGTTGGATAAGAACAGACTTCACAATCAACTAATTCTTACAGTACACTAATAAAAAAGCAAACACAGGCAATGATGTTGAATGGTGTCTGTAATTACATATACCATAAAGTGTACTGCCCCTGTTTACACATCTGGAACACTGTAGGATCTCTTCCTTTCTTTCTTTTTTTTAACCAAGGAAGCACTGTTACCCTTTAATTTTCTAAGAATTATACTCTCACAAATTACTATCACATCACTTCCCAAATATAACTCTCTAAAGTATAAGAAACACCTTAAATAAAGCATTAATAGAGAGAGCCTGTGCATTTTGTTAAAACTCGCCAAAACACAAACATGCAAAAATGGAAGAATATTATGAATATGTTCACAAAGTCTAAGTAATGGAATATGAAAGACTAATCCATTGGAAGTTATTACTTGGGTACAACACTTCCTCTCTTATTGAAAGTTTCTTCTAATAACTCAGTGTATCTTTTAGTAATTTATTCAGTTGTCAGTGCAAGGAAATATAACACAATCTGGTATCATCAAAATGGAAATTTAACGGTTTACATAACGGAATTCTGGGGCTATACTGGCTTCACATACAGCTTCAACCTGGAGCACAAATGATATGATGTCTCTCAGCTCTGTTCTCCTTTAAATTGAATACATTTTTAGTCAGTGCCTCCTGTCAGGATGGCAAGATGACGGCCAAGAACTTGGGGTTATATCCTCACACCTCTAGCTACAGAAAGCAAAGGAAGTAAAGACTCTTAGAACCAGCATCAGTACACCTGAATGGATCACCTGAGGTCATCGGTCCGTACTAGAAAGAGACTCAAAACTAAATGCCTCTGAAACCATATGGCTACATCACAAACCCAACCCTAGAGCCAGGGATGAAGTCAACATCTCACAAACCAAGGAGACCAAACATGAGGACAGGGTATCCCTGTGAGAAAATTAGTAAGTATTTACCAGAAGGCGGATGGAGTATGAACTAGCCTTTCTCTCCAATTAGACATAAATTCCAAGAAGCCAGGAGCCATTTTCACTGCTTATGATAACCCCATTCATTCTGAACAACAAATCTGGACACAGATCAGGCAATTAGAGATATGGACAACGACAATAAACAGTGCAGTTTAAATCACATGCTTTCCATACTGCTCCTTCATCTGCATAGACCAGCTCCACCCCCGCAAACATAAGGCTCCGCCTACTCTATTACCCCATCACTAGCCCTGGAGAGGCAAAAATATATGCCAACGACCCCACTCTTTCTCTTGACTCTTCGTCCTGGTGACAAAAGTCCCAGAATAGTAACGTACAATCAAATTCTCTCTGGATCATTGTCTTGTGTTTCCAGTTTTCAAGGTTCAAGAACTACCATTAGGTCTTACAGAACAGAGGAGATGTACTATCTTAAATCTGATACTTATGCTCTATTTTTTAAGAGTATAAGATACATCATACTTGTATGTTATATACTGCCTTCAGGAAGAATAATATTCCAATGAGCATGCCTTTTTTCAAACTCCTGATGTTCATTAGAACTGCTACTCCTCTTGTCCCAGGCCTTTTTATCCTATGTTCTTTCCCTCTCCTCCTCCTTATCTCACCTGGCTTCCTCAAGGTCCACACAGGCCATTGCCAATACTCTCTGGACTGGCCTGTCACCACCCTCGTTAATGCTGGTTCCCAGAACGTTTTTTCAGAATGAAGTATTTCATTGCATTTCACTAGATCAGAGTTTCTCAACCTTGTCACTACTGACATTTGGGGCCAGATAACACTTAGTTAAAAGGGGATGTGACCGTTCATTTTATGTGTCTACTTGACTGGGCCACAGGGTCCAGACATTTGGTCAAATATTATTCAGATTATGTCTGTCCCGGTGTTCTGGATGAGATTAACATCCGAATTGGAAGACTGAGTGAAGCAGATTGCCTCCCCTAAAGTAAGCAGCCCTTATCCAATCAACTAAAGGTCTGAATCGAACAAAAAGGCTGAGTAGAAGGGAAAACCCCCTGACTGGGACTTACACCATCAAGTCTCCAACTTGCCAACTGCAGATCTCAGGACTTCTCAGCCTCCACGATTGTCTCAGTCATTTCCTTTTAACAAATCTTTTTAGATAGAGATAGAGATAGAGACAGAGATGATAGAGATAGAATAAAGATAAGGAGATATATATGTGTATATATAGATATGTATATATGTACATATATATACATACATATAGATATAGATATGCATGTCTCCATATAGACCTCTCCTTTTAGCTCTGTTTCTGTGGATAAACTTAACTAATATAGGAGCTCTCCCCTGAATTTTAGGGTGTTTAGCAGCATCTCTGGTCTCTACCCATTAGATGTCAGGAGATCCCCCTAACTGTGACAACCAAAATGTCTCCAAACATTGACAAATATCCCCTGGGGATAAAACTGCCCCTGGTTGAGAATCACCGCACCAGAGGTTACAATTGGAGACACCATCAGACAACTGGGGACACAAAAATGTCTTAGAAATATCACAAATTTTCAGCAGCGATTACACCATCATTCACAACACACAAGTGTTTCTTAAATTAGCAATGTCTCCATGCTCTCTTTTTTTACTTATTTATTTATTTATTTATTTATTTTGCGATACGCAGGCCTGTCACCGCTGTGGCCTCTCCCATTGCGGAGCACAGGCTCCGGACGCACAGGCTCAGCGGCCATGGCTCACGGGCCCAGCCGCTCCGCAGCATGTGGGATCTTCCTGGACCTGGGCACAAACCCGTGTCCCCTGCATCGGCAGGCAGACTCTCAACCACTGCGCCACCAGGGAAGCCCTCCATGCTCTCTTCTTAAAGCTTATCTATGCCTCAGGCTAGATCTTGTCACCCATCCAATGTGCTACCCTGTCTATAAAGTAATGGTTCTCAGACCTGTGCTGGGTATGAATTCAAATCACCTGTGAGGCTTGCTCAGCACACCTGTGCTCTGGAGATTTCGATTTAACAAACCTAGTGTAGGGCCAGGGACTCTGTATTAATCAAAAGCTTCAGAGGTGATCCTGGCGCACAGCCCCAGTAGAATCACAATTGCCCTAAAATGGCAGCAAGGATCAAGAGGCACACGACCCCCAGGAAACCAAACACCTCTAGATATAGCAAGTATCCTGCCTCCAAAAAGAAGTCAGGGTGGGCCTCCCTCACCTCAATGGTTTTTCCAATAAGTGAAGAAAGATCATGAAATGTCTGGTCACTTCTGTGAGCTAGTTCTTCAAAGGATGTCAAATGTTTTTAATTCCATTAGTTCTAAAAGGATTATCTTTCTTAGCAGAGGAATAGGCAAAGTCATAGAAAAGAAATACAGGCTTTATAAGACACATACTCAATTTCCATAGTAAAATCATGAGAAAACAATAGGCTTTAAAACTGATTCTGGAAAGTGACTTTTAATAAATCAAAAGACTGTTAAAGGACTTAGCTGGTGATAAATTTGAAAAGGAAAGTAACTAAATTGAATAATGTATGAACTCAGATATACAAGTAATTTCCTAAAATTCTCTTACAACAATTCAAGCCACAGTACATATATATTTACTTTGCCAAATTAGAATATGTTTCTCATTCTCAAGGGTTTTCATGTGTTCATTTTAACACTACAGACAATCAGTAAATATTATGGATAATGTAACTATATAAAACTTTTCCTCCAAGTAAAATCTATGTACAGCTAGGAAAAATATAGAAATCAGAGGTTTTTTTAAAAAGCTATGGAGAAACTTTGAGTTAATTCTCTTTTGAGACTAGATCAACACTGGAATATGTAATTTGTTCTTTATTACTCTTTGCAAAATACCATTATCTTCTAGTCCCCTCTGCTAGTGACAGTCACAAAATGCATGTAGACTTTAAATTTGATGAGACAGTTACACTTAAGAAATCTGAAGAATGACATGGGAAGACTGACTTCACAGAAAATGTCCTTTGATTCCGAAAAAAACTATAATATAAAGAAGACAATCCATGTCATCATTTTCCTTCTCTAGGGAGAAAATGAACTAAGTAAAGCTGGAATTAATTACACATAGGGCGGTGTGAACCCATTAGGTGACGATGTGTCAACCAACCCTTAGTTGCTTCTTTCTCTCTTTCCCGACCCCTCCCATTCAACCTACTGCAGATTGCTCTGGTGTTCCAGTGTCAAATTCCTCATTTCTTCCTCTTTGCATCCCTCCTACTTCTGTCTTCTTTTTTTGTTTCCTTATCTGCTTGCTTGTAACACCACCAAAGAACCAATTTCTCTTCAACAGCCACTCTGGCAGCCTTTCCCAATTGTTGGGAAGCTCTTCGTCCAGATGTTCTTCAACTCTTGCTGTCACTTTTTCAAAATCCACCACATCTTATTTCCCTTATAGTTTCCAGACAAAGAGTCTGTAAAAACAGAGAAATGGGTGCTGTCCTCTAGAATGAGGATCCATTAGATGGTCTAAGCATTGTTACTGTCATAACAATAAAGGACGGTTATTACAGAAAACCCCATTCTTTATGAAAAAATAAATATGAGTGAAAAAAATGCAAACTTTTTTAAACTCCTGCAGTAAGGAGGAAGGATGACCACCTTGGCTGCCAGCCAACCACCAACACTCACTCTCTGTACTTGCCCAGGGAGTACAGAATGATCACTACCCTCATCACAATGGCATATTATAACGAAACCTCCAAGGATATTAGAGAGAAAGGCCTTGGTTTTGAGGTTGTCAAAACAATTATAATAAAACAGCTGCTCACCTTCATTTGAGGAATTTAACACATTATCTCCCATCTTTACAACAAACCGCTTTGGGATATCTACTGCTCTATAACGCACCACGCAGAAACTTCACGACTTATTACCATGGATTATTATTTCTCATGTTTCTGTGAATGAGCTCAGCTGGGCAGCTGTCCCTTGGGGTCTTTCAAGCAGCTGTAGACCGATGGCACTTAAGATTGAAATTATCCGATGGTTTGGCTAGGTGGGGGTACCCAAGATAGTTCACATGTCTGGCACATTGGTTGGGAATAATGGAACAGCAGCTGGCTGGCCAGGAGTGGCTCTTCCTCCATGTGGCCAGCTTGGGCTTCCTCACAGCATATTGGTCAGACTTCTAACACAGCAGTGGCTGCCCCCAGAGTGACTTAGTCACAGAAGTCATGCAGCATCACCTCCACTGCATCTACTGATTACACAGGGCCAGCGCAGATTCAGCGTGAGAGATGACCACACAGTGTAGGAAACACCAGAGGCAATTTGGGCCACCTCAGTTATCACAAAGCCTGCTGCGTAAATGGGGAGAAGTATTATTTCTCTCAAATTACAAATAAGAAACAGACTCTTTGATTCCAGTTCTGAGATCCCAGATCTAGAAACTGTCCAAACTGGGACAGGAATCCAAGTTTTCTGATTTTAAGGTGTCAAAGTCAAAATGGATTATAATTAAAAATGTAAATCTGATTTTCATCCAAATGTTAATTTCAGCTGCAATTAATTAATCATCCATAGAGTGGACATTTCAGGGCAGTCTGCTATCCCACATTAATCATACCTTCTTTTGCTAACAGCCATCAATTTTCCTTTAGGAATGTTGTTCTATCCACACTGGATATAGCATACCCTGCTCCACCCTAGCTAAAGGTAGCATGGGCTCAAGTATTTTCTAACCCTCTGGGATCTGAATCTTAAACAGAGTGGCAAAAGGCCTACAATGTTTGAAGCACATTTATTCTACTGGCAACGTCCTGGAAAGACTGCCAAATAATTGTTATAAATAAGACCCATCCCCTCCCCCAGTTATCCGCTAGGCCTGGTTCTCTGGCCACCCGATTTCTTTCCTGTAAATTCCCTTTGTGCTAATGTAAGCCAGAGTCTATGGCCTGCAGGTCAGATACACCGACAACCAGGCATGTAGTGTCTGGGATACCAAGCATACTATAGCAGTGGTAAGCACTACTTTGGGGTCTAACTCAACTTAGTTTAAATATGAATCTGCCACTTACTGGGTGTGTCCATATTTAGGCAAATTACTTAACTTCTCTGAAGCTGTTCCTCATTTTTAAATCAAAATTTTAAATGTCATCTTCTTCAAACAGTTGCAAGGTTTAAAAGAGATAGTACAAGTAAAGCACAGTGTATAGTTCATAGCAAGGTCAGGTATGGTTAGGTATTATGTTTAATATTATAGGTCCATAATCCCTTATCTGCCATTCTAATATTCAAAAAACTCTGAAAACCAAACCCACTGTCAGTGAAACCTGACTTGAGCTGAAATGGAACTCTTTGTGATGTTTAATCCCATTCAAGTGACTATTTTATGCCTCACTGTGGAAATGCCAGTATGTTTAGGTGCTGCCTGTGATCCTATGGGAATGCCACATGGCACATTGCACAGGTAGCATATTACCTTTCTAAAATGTAAAATTCTAAACCACCTTTAGACCCAAGGGTTTCAGATACGACTGTAAACCTATAAGTTATTATTCAAGAAATTTAAAATAAAAACCATACACATTGAGAACAGTGTCTAAGGAGAACCATGGGTGATCCTATAAAACTGGATTTATAAAAAAACAGAAATTATACTGGAGCCAATTCAATAACAAACATTTTATACTGAACTAACCCTGCTTATATAGGCAAATTGTACCAAAGGAACAAATTTACATATAATTGGATAAGCTACTCTACAAATATTGCACTTCTAGTTAAGGCATGTAATTAGAACTGCATCTTCTGGCTTTTTAATTTAGTGTGTGTTTAAGAATTATATTTTATTACCTGAATTAAATACCATTGGTTCCACACTTGTAGGTTTCTCACAGGCTTGCTGTTCACTCACACTGTATCCTCTTACTCATAGTGAATTGGATAAATCAGAGGTTTAAATTATAATCCCATCCTGGGACTGCAGCATTTGTTTATACTGTCAGATCTGGCTCTCAATGGTCCAGAGCTCCAGAAAAACACACTAACCCACTGCAGCATCATTTCTCTAGGGTTAAATTTTTAACTTTAGAAGAAACATTGTGAGGCTCAATTTTTAAAATTAAAACGGAAGGTTGAGGATATATGTGTGTAAATCCCTACACGACAAACATAAAAATTGTAATTCAAACCAGAATGATATATAGAGAGCTTTATTATGTCTGATAATGAGCAAAGCTATGAAGTACACTATCATCTTTTCCACTGTAGTTCCTTTTTTTTTTTTTTTATCCTTTGCCTGCATCACGCAGCTTGCAGGATCTTGGTTCCCCAACCAGGGATTGAATCCAAGCCCCCTATAGTGGAAGTGCGGAGTTTTAACCATTGAACTGCCAGAGAAGTTCCCACCACTGTAGTTCTTTACATCCTTTTTAAAAAATTCTTCCTTTAAATGGATTCTAATTCACAGTGCAAATTTTGGGGCATGCAAATGATATACACCTAATACCAGGTTCAAAAAACCTTTACTTTAGAAAACATGTTTAGCTGCCCAAACTGAAAGACTCATTCATGAAATCACCAATATAAGTTTGTTTGAAAGGATCTATCTGTTCACATAAACATTGATATGAGGGATGTCATTTTCTGTACAATTTATTTAAGTAGATAAATGAAGAGACTGAGTTACATAAAACCAGGAAGTGTGCTCAAGGTCATGAAGCTAACTGCTAAGCAAATTATGCAAAAGACCATTTGTTAAAAAAAAAAATCTGACTTTAATAAACAGGGTGAAGGGCTTCCCTCCAAAGTCTCCAGCATATTTTCAGTTTTCATGAATTTTTCAGAGAGCATCTGTTTTTAAGTAAGTAGAAACATTCCCAGGGAACATAAGGCCCATTATAAGAAATTAAAATCAAAGTCCGGCAACATGCTCTACTTCTTTATCTGTGTGCGAAAGCAAGTTTAATACCATCAACATTTGATTACTTCTGAGAATAGAAGAGAATGAAAAATACATATCTAAAACAACTTTCCGTATCCATCCCACAAAACTACTGCTTTCTCACAGAATCACCAAGGAAGCTAAGAGTTCTTTTATTTCTCATTACAAAGAGCTGCATACAAGGACCATGGAAGGTCTCTGCATACAATGCTCTTGTCTGTAGGTTTATATCAGCATTTGCAAACAATGTTCTATGGGCTCTTGATTGGTGCCACAGGAAAAGAAGAATTTTGTGGTATTTTAAAATAATAATAAAATAAAGTACATTTTTAAATCTTGGGAAATCCAGGGTTAAATAAACAGTTTGAAGAGTTTTGTTTTATTTTGTTTTCCTGAATAATTTTTGGGCCCTTAATGTTCTAATATATATTATAAATTGACAAAAGATGCTTTTCCCAAATATGTATCCACAGAAAATTAGGGTTTGTTCTTGACATTGCACCGAGTATTTTTGGGTAATGATTCTCTATAACACATCATAATCAACCCACTGATCTAAGATTCCTATAAAACCAAAATAGCCTATTTTTGAACATTTCTGGTGATGAGGGATTCACTACATGCTGAGACGGCCTATTTATTTTGGGGCCGTTCCACTCAGTTGCCTCTCTACGGTTTCCTTTAGTATGTCTTGGTTCTTACCTCTGTGCAAATGCAAAACAGATCATCTTCCACTTGAAAATCTTTCCTGTATATGAAGACATCTACTGAAACCCCTTGCACTGAATTTCTACCACTAAAAGCTAAACATCTTAAATTCTTCATGGTTTGGGAGGCCCTCATTAACCAAACTGATCTCCTCGTGACCCCTCCTTGTTTGGGAGATACATGCAGTCGCGTAGATCACAGGCCTCAGAGTGGGATCAAGTCAGCACAGGATTACTAAATGAGCCTGTATTCCCAGGGCCTGAGCCTTGGTTCTGCCACTCACTATCTCTGAGACCTTGACAAGATAGCCAATATTTTCTAAGCCTCACTCTACTCACTAAACAGTAGTAACTATAGTTCTTGCCATCATGAAGCTTCTGTGAACATTACATCTAAAATACTGAATCTGCCCCCAAAAAAGTGTTGAGTAAATATTAGCTAGTATCAGTACATCCATTTTGGAAACATGTGTTTTCTTTGAGTCAATTTATAAAAAGTAAAATTCACCAAGTACTCAACAGTGACTGGCTCAGGGCTGTAAATAGCAGGTAAATGGAAAAGTGAGGAAAGAAACTGCCAGAGGATTAAAAATAAGCCACAGGGCTTCCCTGGTGGTGCAGTGGTTGAGAGCCCGCCTGCCGATGCAGGGGACACAGGTTCGTGTCCCGGTCCGGGAAGATCCACATGCCGTGGAGCAGCTGGGCCCGTGAGCCATGGCTGCTGAGCCTGTGCGTCTGGAGCCTGTGCTCCGCAACGGGAGAGGGCACAACAGTGAGAGGTCCGCATACCACAAAAAAAATAATAAATTAATTAATTTTTAAAAAGCTACAAATTATCTGCAAGCAGATAAAGCCTGACTGCATAATCGTTACTGAACAGACTCTGCCTTTGTCTTGCCATGTAGTAACATGTCAATTTCTTTTAAGGGTTTCAGTGAAACACACTTTACAAAAGCCTCCCCTGTGAATAAGAAATGGGGGTGTGGAAATAAACATCTTTTAACAACACAGACTTCAACTTTTTCCTGCTCTGCTTCAAAGAGTGTCATCCAAAGGAAGAAAAACTCAGTGTCAAGTTATTTTCTACTCCTGGCCTGATGCCACACAGCTTTGAGCTTGCTTTTGGCTATACCAGTGGAGCTCAGGATCTTTTAATTTAGCACACGACTTATAGCTCCCTGTAGCACCTTTTAAACACTGGCAGAGCTCTACAATAATGATGAATGGGGCTCCATTTAGCCCAAACCTCTAGCATCTTATAGGTGGAAGAGTTCTTGGCACAGAGCAGTTGAACTAAACTTGGCATATATTTCCAATATGGATTCTGATCCTTCTATGATTGGTGAGGTTGAGGAGAACTCTTGGCAGTAGTATGAGAAGTAGAGACTCACATTCTCTCTTAAGCAATTTCTTTGATATTTTAGGAATGTCCTTGATTTCTAGCAATCAATTTAAAAAGTAAATAGAAGAAACAGACTAGTTTCGATCATGGAAGGGATTATGGAGCATCACATAGTTAAATCCCACAATTTTAGGATCATGTTACTACTCTCTCCCTCACTCCACCTAATGTGATCAAATATTGAGTTCTTGCCTAAATTAAAAAAAAAAAAAAAGAAAGAAAGGAAAAGAAAAGGCATCCACTAGGTTCTGAAAGATGATTCACAGAAAGGTACTTCTCAGAGTTCTCTGATGTACTTGTTATCTCAGATCATGAAGCTACCCCATCATCAACACATATTGGGGCTGTGCTGGACACCTGGTAAAGGACAGCTGATCACAACAGAGCAGCCAGCAGTCTACCAAATGGCCCCTAGCAAGGGCACTGCCCCAAAACCAGGGAGATGGTGACTTAACCAATTCAGTTTCTTCTCATGAAAAAAGAGTAAGCCATTCATAGGAACGAGGAAAAAGAACCCACAGACCACAAAGATGAGAAAGAAAGAGTAGGTAAATCATATTAACTGTGCCACAGTGAAATAGGGACCCATAAACTGCTAACGCCCCCAATCAGGTAAACATCAAAAAAAGATCTCACATAACCTTCTATTCCTAGACTTCCCTGTCTTGGTGAGGTCTAAGTGTACCATGGTTGTGTAGCTTTCCCAGTATTCCCATCAGAACCTTCCATGTGAAAGATATTCCTCTCTTCTTCATTTTTGCTTTTAACCTTCTGATAAACCCCCGTTACTTAACAAAACCTAGGTAAAGTTTCACTGCTTGCAACCAGCGGAGGACAACGCACATGTAAAAGGAAGAAAGCGACTCCTTGATGAGTTTCCAACCATGTCTAAAGTTACCATCTCCCCTCCTCTTCTCAACCTCCAGACACATGTTAAAAGAAAAAGACAACAGAACCCATGTGGAGTCACTTGTGCTAAGCCCCATGTCACCAACCAGAGACTTAATACCTAACTTAATTACAGTTTCAGCCTCTCCAAGGAACGGAATCTTAAACAAGTCAATCTGGAATCACCTGGTCAGCACTAGTGGTTAATCCACTTGATAAGACCCCTGCCATCCCCTAAAGGAAAGTGACCTTGCCACAACTAATCCACTTTCTGCTGGTATAACCTCCTTGTTCCCTCTCACTGCTGACTATAAAAGTCTTTTTTTTATATACAGCTTGGATCTCCTTTCTATTTGCTAGATGGGATTCATGAATCATTGAATAAAGCCAATACGATCTTTACAATTTACTCGGCTGAATATTTTTTAACACACAGCCCTTAGTTTTGTATAACAAATTCACCTAAATTATTATTCCATTCAAAACAATTATGTGCTTAGGAGCTAACACCATCAAGTATACTGGCTATAGAACAGCAAGGTGCTCAATAAATCTTATTAGTTAATGATTAAATAAAGTCCACAGGACAAAAAAGTATCAAACCAATATTTCTTAATTACAAGGCATAAATCTACTAGAAACACAGATCTCTACTTCTTATTACCCAGAAAGTATAAGAAAAGGTGTCAGATAAAGGAACCAAAAGTAAAATTTACTCAGACCTTTATTTACTGAGGACTTTAATACTAGGAACTGTGAGGCACACACAAATGCCACATGCATTGGGAACACAGACAAGGAAGAAACAGTCAATTATCTCACACTCTAATGAGAGATATGAACAAGAAAACATCATAGCACACAATGGAGATGTTATTATTCATTTTCTACCCTACCAAATTAGAGTCTGTGGGATCTAACTAGATAGAGATCAGTGAGCGCCTAGAAAGTGTTCATTGGTGGACACTCCATAAAGGCATAAGATGTTTAATATTCAGACAGTCAAACGGCTATGTCCACAATTCCACAGTCAGGGTATGCGTGTAATAAGATACACTATGGGAAGGGCTTC
This sequence comes from Phocoena sinus, assembly GCF_008692025.1. Classification (NCBI taxonomy): domain Eukaryota; kingdom Metazoa; phylum Chordata; class Mammalia; order Artiodactyla; family Phocoenidae; genus Phocoena; species Phocoena sinus. Next base: position 13,780,858 of record NC_045773.1, read on the forward strand.
TGATAACAACATGGAGTCGCAATCGATGTCAAACATACCCATCAGAAGGGAAATCCTAACTATAATAGAACTTTTAAAATTAACACACACAGGGACTTCCCTGGTGGTGCAGTGGTTAAGAATCCGCCTGCCAACGCAGGGGACACGGGTTTGAGCCCTGGTCCAGGAGGATCCCACATGCCACAGAGCAACTAAGCCCGTGCGCCACAACTACTGAGTCTGCACTCTAGAGCCTGCGAGCCACAACTCCTGAGCCCACGTGCCACAACTACTGAAGCCCGCACACCTAGAGCCTGTGCTCCGCAACAAGAGAAGTCACTGAAATGAGAAGCCCGCACACTGCAACCAAGAGTAGCCCCCACTCACTGCAACTAGAGAAAGCCCTCACGCAGCAACAGAGACCTAACGCAGCCAAAAATAAGTAAATTTATTAAAATAAAATAAAATAATAAAAATAACACACACACACACACACAAAAGCAAAAAACTGAGGGACCCAGAAGTCTTAATGCAGACAATAGCTTTAAGAAATGCGTGACTTAAAAAAGAGAAAATAATCTATTACCAAGAAAGCCACCATGACCTAAAACTGACCCAGTTAAACAACATAACTAGTTGACCTCGTTGGCATGGTTAATGGGGGTGACAAAACAAGTGAGAACGGAAGTTGGTGCTGACCTCTTCTTTCTGTTACCCTGCTCATACTTTTTGGATAACTCCTTCCTCTCTCCCCTACCGCTTCACTTCTCCAAAATCTGTCAGTGGGTTGGGAAGTTTACCTGGCTTCTTCTGACAGACTCTCAGACAGGATATGCTGCCAACCACTTGTAAGTGGTTTTTCCCTGACCTGCATTCTCTGTGTCAGCCTTGCCACAGGCAGATTTCTCTTACTTCCTCTTCATGCTTTGAGGGCCTAGGGTTTCGTTTTCTGGCTTCTTTGTAGAATCGTTAGATGTTTACCTGGATTCTTGGCTTTGAGTAGCCCACATCTTAAATTCTTTTCATCTGTTTATATCTTTAAAGATTCAACCAGGGCCTAATCAAGAAGAATTGATTTGGTCATGTAGCTTCTTCACTGCTCTTAATTGCTACACATTTCAGTTTTACTTAGAGTTGGGATGACCTTCCCTATGAGGTCAAGCTGCCTGGTGATCTCAAATGTAGTTTTGATATGTTACGTGGTGCAGGACAGAGATGTAAATGTGAAACTCTAACACTCATCTCTTAGCCCCAAAACACAAAGGAAATTTCCAACAATAAATCATCCTATGTCAGCAACTAATTACGGTCAGTGTGGTGCAAGAACTACAGCATCTCAATAAATCTTGTGAGATGTCAGTTCAGAAACGTTAGGTTGTGGGTGCTGCCAGGGGACACGGCACTGCTGGATTCAGGACTAGCAGGCATATTAGAAGGATGCTAAGCAGCAGGGGTACAAAAGCTGGACCAACAAAAGATAGGGATTCTTTAGACAAGGCACTGTCTAAAATTTCCAGAATATTGATAACAAGGACCTTTTCAATGCACAAAGATTAGCAGAGTGATTCTAATGGCCAATTGAAATTATGAAAAATAAAAGGGAAAAAATCATATGGAAGTAGGTATCTCTACATCAAAAATATTGGTGCCATGTGGAGGAGAGAACAGAGACTTTAGAACTGAAATGGCGGCCCTGACAATGATTAGTTATTAGGCTTTTTCCTGAAATTCCTGCTCTGCCAATTATTAGACGTTGAGAGGCACTCAGCCTCTCTGAACTTATTTTTCCATAACTGTAACGTGCAGATAATAATGCCCACCTTGGAGGGTTGTTGTAAAGAGTAGAAATAACATAGGCAAAGATTCTGGGCATATTGTTAATGCTCAACAAATGAGAGCTATTATTCACTGTTAATATACCTGATTGCAAGTTCTCCAAAGATCAGTTAGGTTATCACTTTGGTAACCAAATCCTGAGGCTGCCCTAAGCTAAGAACATATATTCTTGGCATCTTCTATCCGCTGCACAAAATCGAAGACCAATTTTGACTGTCCAGTCACGACACCGTCTTACCTGTAGCATCTAATACCTCATAATATAACATGCAACCTTGTAGCTGAGAGGCCTTAATGAGCTCTTATAGCTGGAAAGGATAGAAACAACAACAATTATGACCTTGCACAAGAATGCCCTAATATAAGGTGTTCTGCTTGGGTACATGATCATTTGTAAGGCTTTGTGAAAATCGCTAACATTGATTATAGAATGAACTTCTGCTAATCACTAAGGAGCTACTACATCATTTCAAAAGGGCTAAAGACATTATTTGGAGAATGTAAATTGTGATCGTTTCTTTGGAGGGCAATCTGGAAATAACAAATATTAAAAATGCAAAATGCACTACTTCTTAACTAAGAAATTCCAATGCTTCTTCCAGGCATTTGCTCTACAGATACACTCACATATGTTTACAAAAATAATGTTTACAGTAGCAAAGGCCTGTAAAGAGCATAAATGATGGTGATCAGGGGTCTAGTATTATGGTCTTGGTATAAGGGAATAAATATTCTGAGTCGTCATTGGCAAGCAAGGGATAGCTATGCATAGACTGATGTCTAAGATTTATCTTTAAGTAAGGAAAGGATATTCCATGTCATTGTGTTTTTTTAATTTAATTTATTTATTTACTTATTTTTGGCTATGCGGGGTCTTCGTTTCTGTGCGAGGGCTTTCTCTAGTTGCGGCTAGCGGGGGCCACTCTTCATCACGGTGTGTGGGCCTCTCACTATCGTGGCCTCTCTTGTTGCGGAGCACAGGCTCCAGACGTGCAGGCTCAGTAGTTGTGGCTCACGGGCCTAGTTGCTCTGCGGCATGTGGGATCTTCCCAGACCAGGGCTCGAACCCGTGTCCCCAGGATTAGCAGGCGGATTCTCAACCACTGTGCCACCAGGGAAGCCCATGCCATTGTTTTTATAGTAAACAGTCACATATCTTTTTTTATTGAATAAGTATCTCAATAGATATGTGCTCATATACATTAAATATCTCTGGAAAGACAAATAATAGTGGCATTGCCTCTAGGAGAGAGAGCTAATGGAAGGTGACAGAAAGGAAGCTCAGTTTTGACCAGATACCCTTTTATACTATTAAAATGCACACTCACAGACATATAACCTTTCGGAAAAATAATTTAAAAATACAAAGTGTGATAAAGGCAAAGTGAAATTGAAAGTTCAGACATTATCCAGGAAAATTCAGCAACATTAATAGCCAGTCCAAATGAATCAAGGTCCCAGACCCTACTTCTTCATCAGTACCAGATTTTTTTTCTTTTAAATAACATGGATAATTACCTTAACTGTTCATCTGAGTTTGTATACCTGAATTTTTCAAGATATGTAATGAAAACTCTGCCAAGTTGAAAGTTAGAGATTTGCTTAAATTATTCAGTGAGGGGCTTCATATACAGCACAAGTTCTAGAGTGACCTATTTTACAATTCTACAGAACTGGAGGACGCACATATCCAGGCACCTAATTTTTTACAACTGAAATGATATATTCACCATATTCAGTGCTGTACTGACTTCTAAGCTTTTGGTAAGGACTTGATTAAAAAACGAAAAAAGGTAGAGGAAGTGGGGGGAGAAGCAGGGAAAGGAGATGAGAAGAAAATAAACAGTCATACAATTAAAATTCCAAAAGTCAGTAAGCCTAGACTTTCAAGTGACTTGAGATACCGAGATAGCCTCTTAAAGTATGGAGAGCCTTCCAGACCAACAATGTGACACTCTAAGATCTATAATCTCTAGACAAATATCCATGAGCTAGACTTAGACAGCAATCCATGCTCATCATGGTCATATTCATACCCAAAACAGAAAATATTTCTCTATTACCTAAATGCCTCATGTATGGTTTAAGTAATACGGAAGTTAAACATATTGAAAAACTGGTTAAACATAATATTATTAATATTAAAGGTAATATTATCTCTCGAATATACTCTCAAACTTGAATCCAGCTAAACTAACTTCAGTTACCCAGTGGAACCAGTTTCCTGCACCATTCTCTTCACAGCTTTCACTCCCAGCATTTTCCTTCACTCAGCCTCTGCTAAGGCTTTCTTGACCAAAGACCACTTGATCATTTACACATGAAGTCAAGTTACGAATCAAGTTCTTCCTTGCTTCCTGTCCCTTTACATGCTATTTTCTTTGCCTGGAACTTTCTTCTCTGGTTATTTGTATGATTAGCTTCTTCTCAAGTTTTGGGTCTCAAAATTCATATTCATTAAGAAGCCTTGCTTCACTCAGCCATCTACAGTAGATCCCTCCCACCTTCCTCTCTAGCTTAGCACCATCATTCTCTCCTTCAGAGCTCCTATTTCGGTTTATAATTATTTTTATTATAAGTATTAGTTATTTAACACTTTTTTCCGTCTCCCCTACCAGACCCTAAGCTCCATGAAGCAGGATGCATGTCTGTTTTTCTTTTTTTTCCCCACCCACAGGACCTAACTTGCCCCTAGCACAGAGCAGCGGTCAATATGTATAAGTAAAATGGATGAATGAAGTGAATTGTAGGATATTTCATTCACTTTTTTCTAAATTACCCTACTTTGACTAGAAGACCAAAGCCATACCTGAAAACCTGTAATACCACAAATTTGCAAGGAGCGAGACATGCCATTTTGAACTTTCTGTGCCCCCATTTACTCTCTATGACATTTATGAAATGGCCCAATTCATGGGGACACATCACCAGTGTTAGAGAGGGTAGAATTTGGTGCCATCCACTGCTCATAATTCTGCAAAAGTAGGATGGCAACTGTGGACAAGAACATCCAAGTCAATTATTTGAAAAACAATGGGAGAACCTTCTTTAAACAGGAAGAGTAAGGAATCTTGGTGTAGTAGTCAGGGTTTTCCAGATAAACAAACCAAGAGAATGTATGTGTGTGTATGTGTGTGTATATTTACACACAAAATATATATGTATTAGGAAGAGAGAGAGATAGAGATTTACTTTAAGGAACTGGCGCATGTGATTATGGAAGCTGGCAAGTTCAAAATCTGCAGAACAGGCTACAGACACAGGGAAGAGCTGAGGTTGTACCTTGAGTCCAAAAGCAGTCTTCTGGTAGATGGTCCTCTTCCTTGGGGGACGTGAGTCTTTCTTAAGGCCTTCAACTGACTGGATGTGGCCCACATTATTGAGCTGCTTTATTCATAGTGTCCCTATTTAAATGTTAATCACATCTTTAAAAATACCTTTATAGCATCATCCGGATGTGTTTGACCAAATACCTGGACTGTGGCCTAGCCAAGTTGACACATAAGATGAAATCACTATACTTCAAAAAGACTCTGTACTGTCTTTTACATATTACACAATTTATCTTCTCTGGGAAAATGAAAGACATGCAACTGGAAACTTTTTCTACTTGTCATAACTAGATGCCCAGGCATGTACTTTTAAAAGGAAACATCATGTTCTGGGAAACTAATAAGCATGCATTTGGACCCATACATAAATCTCTTAACTGAGTTTTACTGCCAGTTGTCAAAAGCACTCTTTCCCTTTGTTTAGATTTGTGGCCAGAGTAACAAAAATCTATCAAACTCAATATTTTCTAGAATCTTAGCAATACTTGGAAGGTTAGCTGTAAGAAAAATATATTTATACATTGAATTTTGAATATTCAAATAAATTCAGAATAATGAATATAACATATAATTTACATACACAACTTACCAATCTATTATAACTGCAAAAATTCTATTTACATTCATTTACCAATGTTTGTCTGAAAATCTTCCTATCTTAAAATGGTTCTTAACATTTGGTATGTATTCCCAAACCCCTATAGTTTATGAAGATGCACCATCCTTGCAATAAAATGTAGTTCTGAAAGCAATGTGCACATGCTTAGGTCTTTTAACCATATACTGATCACTAAATATAAAAATCTCTACTTTAGTGATGAATCTATACTGGTTAAAAGCTTTAGGTCACAGGCAGGCAGACCGGGGATATGATATCAGTGTAGCCATTTCTTAGCTGTGTGAACTGAGTTATTTAATAACTGATAACTGATTCTCTGTTGTCTCATCTAGGACCTAGAGGTCATCACAGCACCTAACTCATAGGATCATTATAGGTTTAAATGAGATAATATAATAAAGGCATTTAGCAACTTGCCTGGTACATTGTGAGTATATGATTAACATTACTCATTCTGATTAAAATTTACTTAGGAAGCCCATGTATATATATTTTTTTCTCGTAGAATGTCTCCAAGGACTCCAACTCCTAAAAAGAAGTTTCTATCATAATCACAAAAAAAGACATTTGAAAACCTACTCTAAAAAATATGACATGAGACATATAAATTGAGTAAAACTACCTGACAGATGTGAAACAAAATAACCTGGGTGATAAGGAACACATACTAGGACTAAATGTCCCAACACGTATTCCAAAGAATATACCACAATATCTATGGTCTTCAACCCTGCTGCATTTAATAAAGTCATCTGGGAAGCTTTAAAAAATTATATTACCCAGAACCCACCTTCACCACAAACCAACTAAACCAAATGATTCTAATGCACTGCCATGGCTGAGAGCCACTGCACTAGATGTTTCGTAGACCATCTTTGCACTGGGGGGGAGGTTGTTTTTCAGTTCCTATAGACTGAATGTGTATGTCCCTTCAAAATCCATATATTGAAACCTAATTCCCAATGTGATGGTATTTGGAGGTTGGGACTCTGGCAGGTAATTAGGTTATGAAGGCAGAGCCATTACAAATGGGATTAGTGTCTTTATAAAAACACCCCAGAGAGCTCTCTTGCTCCTTCTTTCATGTTCGGTTACAGTGAGAAGATGGCTATTTAAGAACCAGAAAGTGGGCCTCACCAGACACTGAATATGCTGGCACTTTGATCTTGGACTTCCCAGCCTTCATAACTGTAAGAAATAAACTTCTGTTGTCTTATAAGCCACCCAGTCTATGGTACTCTGTTACAGCAGCCTGAAAGACCTTAGTCAAGTAAATTTCAGAAACGTATTTTCACAAGGCACATAAAGATGCTGAGAAATTCTAATGTAAGAAAACCTATTTAAAATCCAGAATTTCCTAAGGTCGGTCCTGCTGAGATTTTTTTTAAAGGGAATCTTATTTATACCTTGAAGAATTTGTGTTCTGCAGAACATGCTCTACTTCCTAAACCTGGCTGAACGTCAGAATCACATGGGGAGCATATCCAAAATACAGTAACCTAAACCTCATCTCCAGGGACTCTTATTCAGTACCTCTGGAGTGGGGCTATGAATCTTTACTTCCTTCTAAAGTGCCAGGTTTTTCTGAGGATCACATTTTGTAGCAATTACCCCAGAGACTTTATATTCACTCCCATAATCATGGCCTCCTCTTCCACTTCCAAGTTGAAGGCAGGGAATGGGTCTTTATATCTGACACTAGGCCTCCTGCAATGCCTTGCTTCTAACAGAAGAACAATAAGAGTTTAGTGGTGCATGACTACATATGAAAGAGTATTAGAAGATCATCAGGCCTGGGGTGCAACTCAATTATGAACACCAGGCCCAAGTTACACTCAGAGACTTTTATGCTCAGACTCCTATAAGGCACACTGGACAAAGACTAAGTCTCAGCCCATAAATACCAAGAGCCCTGGTTCCCAGAGTTAACGACAAGTTTGCAAGGTACGCCCACAAATCTATGCTTTAGCTCCTTACTGTGATAACAGAGCCTCCAGAAACACATTTGCACAAAAGACATTAAGCACTGACTAGACCAAGAAGGGAACTTTCAGCTGCTGATTTTATCAAACATCAGAAAGTACTGGCTGATATGAACTATTCAGAGAAGAACAAGCTTATTAAGAAACACCTTGGCATCTGCAGTTGTATGAGATGTTAGAACTCCTTCTGAAAAAAAACACTCACCCAAAACTGAAAGCCAGAGATAGGCAGGGGGATTTACACACCGAATTCCCAGCCAACTTCCCCATCCTGCAGAACATCGGCATGAGAGTAGTTACCATAAACTGAAGAAAATGCCATAGGCTCTCCAAGGGGATGACTTTTCCAAATTCCTGGAGAAGCCTCAAACTAATGAGTAGTGCACCCTGAAAAAATAACCTTTGTGTCTGTGCTTCAGAAGTTCTTGACAGAAAGATGAGAGCATAACACTATAAGGCATGTCGCAAATAAGAAGCACCTCCAAACATTTCCAAATACTAGGAGAAACTCTTTACAGTCCTTGGGTTGCAAGCAAGAATAGTGACCTCTGAGAACCTAGGGAAGAAGATACTCTGTAAAAAGGATATAAGGAGATCATAAGATAAAGAGAGAACGTGGGAATCAAACAGCTCTCAAATTCCCCAGGAGCAGATACCACTGGGCAGTCTGGCCAGGACACTGACACAGTACAAAGAATAACCGCTCCAACTCTTTCTTCATCCTTGTGTTACTGAGATCATGATTCTACCTATGAGGAGAGAGGATCTGATAATCCATGCATTCAGAGGTGCTGGTCATATGCCTGCACCTTTCATATACTGGGACGGAGGAAGGGCCAGCTGAAGAAAGACGTCCTGGACCACTTCTTAGTGGGAGGGTGGGCTCTGGATTTATCAACCTACAAGACCACATACAGTGGAAGTGATTTTACTCTTAGGAAAGTAAGCTTGTTCTGGTGAATTAAATTTTTAAAATATCCAGTATCAATGGCTACTACTTGAAATGTTGTCAAACAGCATTAGTTCCCCTTTAACAATGTCTAAGGACAGCAAATGTTATTAGCAAAGGAATGTACCATAGCCACGGGAGAGCAATATGGAATGAAGCCAGAAAATATGGGGGGATAGCAGATGGGCACTGGATACCTTGCCATGTAAACCTCCGACATCTCAAATAAAATGTTTTTAAACGGAAAAAAAAAGTGTCTTGTACTCAATTGAAATTGTACATTTGGAAACCTACTGCCAGAAGACAAATCTCATGCTACAATATAAAAGCATTTAATTACCTTGTGTAATGCTTTTTTTTTCCATTATATGTTTAAGAACAGTTGCTGTTTGCTCACTTTCTTAGTTTTCTAATTTAAATCCCAAATTACTTACTAATCCCTATGTATACTGGATTTAAATATGAAATACATTAAACAAGTATAACTATTTTATATAAATAAAATGTGAATGGACATTTGTACCCAGTTTACTGTAATCTTACATAATTAACATGATCAGAAAATAGGAAATAAGAAATATTCATAGGTCAGGCACACATCTAAAAGCTTAGACAGGTTACAGATGCCACTCAACACACCACCCCCAACCCATCATTCAGATTTCCACATTAAATTTGGATGAATTTTTCAAATTTAGCAATCTGACGTCATTCCAGCCCTTTAAAATCGTGTAATGGCTTTCTATGGCCTATAGGATACAGCTCAGTTTTCTCTTATTCCACAAAGATGCTACTTCATACAATTCTATGATGCACTAATCACACTATCTTTGTTTGTTCTTTGCCCAACTCTTGGGGCATCATTCACATTCTGGTCTATGCATTTGTATAAGGTGAAGATCCTGCCGCCACCCTCCTACATCCCTAAGGTCCACTCACACTCAGCTCTTTGCCATTCCCTGAACACGTTATTTCTCTCATGACCTCGTGCCACTGTACACACTATATCCTTTTTCTTAAGTGTACTTTCTAAACCCAACCTGCAAATTCTGTCCATCTTTTCACTTTAACTCAATTATCAATTCTTCCCCATAATCTCTTTGCAACTGCCACCACAACATTCCACATCACATTGTAATCTGAGTTGTCTTTTCACACCAAGCAAATAGCTCCTTGAAAGCACATTATACGTGTCTCTGCATACACACACACACATATACATATATGTGTGTGTATGTGGGTATATATATATATATGTATATATATATATATATAGGCTATGTAAGAACTCACTAAAGCTTGATCAATTACAATGATGGGTAAGATGGTAGATATTGTACTCGAGATCCTGACCTCAACATAAGCAAAAATGGCTTGAGATACTCTACTGCTAAGAGCTTCAAGAAGAACATGATGAGAACATGTTTCCAAGAAAGAAAACCACTTCCCTACAATGATTTCTAAAGCATTGTCTATTCCCTTCACGTTGACCATATTCTACCTGAATTTCTGATTTTAGCTACAATGGATGTGAGTTACATATCTATATATTTTATCTACCCATCTAGATTCTGATCATCCTTTGGCCAAGCACTACTAGCCTACTGTACCTATCTTTAATCCTGCAGTATTGGGTCCTTAATACATAATTAAGCATGTTGAGTACATGTTTGACACTTATAACTAGCAGCAGGGAAGCAGTTGGTTCAGTTAGTTAAGAATATGATGTAAATCTTAATTCCCTGGTGGTCCAGTGGTTAGGACTCGGTGCTTTCACTGCTGAGGGTGTGGGTTCAATCCCTGGTCAGGGAACTAAGATCCTGAGGGTGTGGCCATAAATAAATTTTTTTTTAAGTAAAGTAAATAAGAAAATTATTATTTTTAAAAAGAATATGAGGTAAATCAACGCCTATCAATCTTTAATGTGAACACAAATCACATAAGAAAATGAAGATTCTGATACAGAAGGTGTGATGTGGGGGCCAAAGTTCTGCATTTTGCACAGACTCCCATGAAATACTCATCTATGGACTACAATGACAGTAAGGTCTTGGGCAAATTACCCATAGGAATGATATTCTGTTCGGAACTACACACCGTATACCTACCCTGTATACCTAGGTCTCGCTAAAACGGATGTTCTTAGTCAATGAGAAGTAGGGTACACAACATCAAGGATCAATAGCAAACTCAAATAATCCCTATTGATGGACAATTCATTATATTATTTTCAGATATAAGAGAAACAGCCCCTCCACCCCTTCAGTTACTCACTCCAGGTAATTCAAATAATTGCAAGTGGTGAAATCCAGCAGTGTAATTATGTTTCTGTAGCTTTTTCTAACATCTGAAAGCCCAAGAAGCCAGAAATGGCAGGAATTCTACCACCGTTTCCTCTGAAAATGTATACTTCAGGACATTCATGAACACTTGGTCTGGTGCTCCAAAGAATCACCTAAAAACTGTGATACATAGTTAATTTGGGAAATAATCTAACAGCAGAGAACACCAGGGCATGAATGATTAGAAGCCTGCAGTCAAGCCAATTTCCATACAAAGCCCCAAACTTAGATTCTATAGGTTATAAATTAATAGATGGAAGTCTGTCAATGAATTAAGATCCGGATGTGAGTTAGCTTAGTAGATAGTGGGTGGGGAGGGATGTAAAACACAAAGAAAAACAGTAAGTTCTCACTGTATGTGTTAGAAATTATAGAAACAAATATAAAGGTAATTAAAATATCTAAGTAATGAGGTTAAATGATGAACTATAAATAAAACAATATATAAGTAGTTTTGAATTCCAAAAACACAGTTTGTAGGTTTACACAGTAAACCTACAAACAAGGAGGAAGTAGAGAAGCATTCAAAATAAAATTACTAAAAATATTTCATTATATACAAACACATGGAAAATAAAATAACATTAGCTTGTTTCTCTTCAAATATGTAAAACTCCTTCATTGCAAGCATATTATACCAGTCATTACTGTTATGCTTGCTACCTTTTGAAATTCAAAGCACCCATAAAGAGACTATGTAGACTGATATTCTCCCAAGTAAACAGAAAGTCATTCCCCAATACTGCCAGTATCACACACTTCTAAAAATTGTATAAACCTTTTTAAAACTTTCAATCACATTTGACTGAGAGCAACTGGAAACATTTTTATATTTCTACTCTGTCACATGTCAGCATTTCTTTTTGCAGCATGGTAATATGGGCTATAACTGAAGTGGAAAGAATACAGATGAGAGTCCATTCAGTAATTCATTCTTCATAATAAATAAGACTCTTGACCATAGCCAAAACCATTTCTCCAAAATGAAATCTCAAACAGTGCTAATCACATCTCAGTCCTGATACAGTGGCTCTCTGTAATGGTCAACCATAAAACAACGTGCCATGGAAAGGATGCCTTCTCCTGTTTCTATGCAGCCAAGAGAGATCACATTGTCTATACATGGATAAAGACACAGGAACAAACATACATCACTTTATTGAGTATTTTAAAAGAATAACATTTCAAATTTGTAAATCATAACTTTCACATATTTCATCAACATAGATATCATATTGAATAACTGTATGAGAAGAATAAGATCATAATGATAAACTCAACATTTTTAGGGATCATCTAATTACGTGCCTGGCACCAGGCTATGTGTATATAGCATTAGCTCATTTCAGTCTTCACAACCCTACAAGAATACCCACATTACACAGATAAGAAAAATGAACCTGAGGGGTGTTAAATAATTTGGTCTAATCTTACAAATATACAAGTGGTAGAGCCAGAATTTGAATCATCAAATTGTTTTCAATCACCAAGTCTACCTACTACCTTTCTTTTACATCACGTAACACAGTGTTTCCATCTGTGGAGACTGAATCCCAACCTAAAACATGGAACTCATTATTATGGGGACTGTATTACATTATGTCCCTTTTCTTAAGCATTAATCTTAATATATTGATTTAAGGAGCTACATTATAAGAAAATTACTAAAATTTGTAAAAGCTCATTAATTCAGAAGAAGACTGCTGCTTTGAATAATAGTAATGTCTAAAAGAAAAGTACTAATTTCAGTTACAACACAAAATATAAATTACAATATACTTGTAAATTGTTACTAATAAAAGAATTGAGTAGAGTTCATGGAAATACGAATTCACAATAAACCCATGTTACACAGAGCACATACATACCTTACCACCACCTTAACAGTATCTAGAATTGTTGCAATGTCTCCAATTCTGACCATTAGGTTCAAGAAAGAAAATAAAGCGAACAGACTAGGAATTTTTAGATAGCTTCTAGTAAATGGTAAATGAGAACTTGAAATGTGCTAAAGAAAATAAAAGGAACTTTTTTATACAGTAAAGATCATGTACTCAGAGTACAGACTTTTGAATGAAGTCTATAGTACCACAGGCAAGCTAGCTAACCTTCCACAACTGTAACACAGAAATCTTCACAAACAGGCTGCTGCTGCAAAGCATATCACAAATACATGGGACAATATTATCAAAGAAAGTTATTTTCTGTTTCTACTGTACCTCTCAGTACCCCAGTCAGGAAGCAGAGGAAGGGGAAGCTGAGAAGAGTGAAAATGGATATGACACATACACACTACTATATATAAAATAGATAACTAATAAGAAGCTACTGTAGAGCACAGGGAACTTTACTCAATACTCTGTAACGACCTATATGGGAAAAAGAGTGGATATATCTATATGTATTACAGATTCACTTTGCTGTACACCTGAAACTAGCGCAACCTTGTAAATCAACCATTCCTTAATAAAAATTTTAAAAAAGAAAAAAATGGATATGAAATATCCGTACTGTTCTCTCACAAGAAGGGGGGGAGGGAAGAGCCCTTCAGAGCCTCATTCAGAACTATTCAAACCATTAAATATAGTTTGAATGGCTTGTATATTTGATTTCTTCTACTGCACAAACGACAAGAAAAAGTAAATAGAAATGGCTAGCTCACCAAAGCAAGGAATCATATGTGACCACCTGAAAGGCAGAGAAAAGCAGACAGAGGTCACTCGGCATAGGGACTTATGTTTCACCAGCACCTGAGGGGATCCTGTTGCACAGTCTGGTATAACATTCATTGTCTCAACAAATATAGAAAGCAGCTGTATGTACCGTGTTCTATATAAACTGCCAAGAGTATAGTATAGGGCTAATTTGCTTAGTGCTTAGAATGTATTGTGTGCACTGTACAAAAGTATTAAACTCACGTCATTTAATGTTCACAGCCTCTCTGCAAGGTAGGCATGACCAACTTCAATTTACAGATTTTTAAAAGTGCCTTGTAAGGGTTAAGAACATGTTCAAGATCACACAGCTGGTGACAGAACAAATCCAGGTGGATCTGATTCAAAGGCCAATCAATGTTCTAGTCTAAACTACTAGACTATGTTCATCACAGTTATCTGTGTCAAGGAGTAAATCATATTTAGCTGCCTGTTTAAAGGGGAAAGTAATATAGCTTTACATGGATTTCCATTTTTTTAAAACCACTATTGTTAGACTAGAGACAAACCTCTATTTACCATTACTTAATTCCAAGAATTCTAGATAACCATATTCTTGCTATAATTTTTACTAGGAATTAGAAACATGACTTAAGTAAATATTCTCTCTTTAAGGGTGTCATTCACCTAATTAAATAGTGTAAAAGTGTTGCTTGGACTCCCAATTAATTCACTGATCTGCATGGAGTCTAGAATCAATAGCTAGCTAATAGCTAATCAAATGGGTCACTAAAGAAAAAAACATCCACATTTATATTTGCTAGCTGAAGAGCAATCATAATACAGATGACAATATAAATTTGTACAACTCAAAATGATGGCAGTGTGCCTAGAATCAAGCCCTATAGGGGATTTGAGTCACGTCATTTTTTATTTGTTTTATTTTTTTCTCCTCCAAATGGGACCCATTTCAGCATAAGCACACTGGTTAACACCTGTCCTCATTAGAAATTTCCATGACAAACCTAAAAGTGATAGGCAACACGAATTATCAAAGTTATACTAGTGCAATTGTGCACGGTATAAAGTACTTTATACACAAAAGTTTAGCCCAAAGGTGGAAAAGCTATTTTATTGTAGTAAAAACAAAGGAGACTTCTGGATACCTTTCTTAGAACCTCAAATTCACTGTGGAATCAGGAGTGCTGCCATCCTAACCCTCACTTTCTCATTACCAAGAAATGCACCACTGAGCTGAAACTGACCTTGCCTAAATATGGAAAATATTTTCACTTTCCAAACCATGAAACTTATTGATTCTGGCTTTAAATAAGAAAGAAAAATAAAACTCTGTCAAAACAAAAAACTAATCTTGCAGCCAACTCTTGCTTTTTCAAGTTTCAAACATCAGAAGATCTTTGCCAAATATTTCCTAACCACTCTCACTGACTTGTTTGCTCCCCTTATCCCAAACTCCTGTAATACCATTAATGCTCCATGAACACGTATATTGAGTTTAATTGTCCTTTTGGTGCCTATCATGTTTTATGCAAGAGATACTCCAATATAAGTAAGATTAGTCAATTAAAAACTGTTTACTAGAAGCGTACTAGGCTTTTCTAAGTGCTAGGTACTAGTATTAAGTACTAGGATGTACTAAGTACTTTGCATGCAGTACTCCACACAGTCTTCACAAACTCCTGCACCTTTAGGTACTACCCAAATTTATGGATATGTCCATCAATACACTCAGTGAGTTAATTTACCATGTCTTTTAAATATCTGAACAAGCCTACAAAATGCACATTATCCCATCAGACAGCTGATGAAACAGAAATCTAGAAAGGTTGGTAATTTGCTATCACACACAATAATACATCTAGTACATAATGGACTCAGGACTGGTAAGAAATCTGTCTCCGAATTTCAAGCTCTTATCCACTGTCTCAAGAAACTCACATGGTACTGAGTGACACGTGAAGTAACTTTACAAGGTAGTAGGTATGGTAATGAACTTGTCCCAATTTGCCCAGGACTTTCCTGATTTTAACAATGAATGTCCATAGAGAAGAGACTTCTGGTTGCCAAGGGGGAGGGGGAGGGGGAGGGATGGACTGGGGATTTGGGGTTGGTAGATGCAAAGTATTACATTTAGAATGGATAAACAACAAGATCCTAAGGTACAGCACAGGGAACTATATTCAATATCCTGTGATAAACCATAATGGAAAGAATAATTTTTTTAAAGGGTGTACATATGCATATAACTGAGTCACTCTGCTGTACAACAAAGATTGGCATGACATTGTAAATCAACTATACTTCAGTTAAAAAAAAAAAAAAGACAAATATATTCTAAAAATAAAATAGATGAACTAGAAAAAACAAACAAACAATGAATGTCCAGCACACTGGGGACCTCTCAGTCTTGGGATAACTGGGAGAGCTGGTCACTTTCATGACAGGTATTATACAAGTGGCATGAAAAACAACACAATAGGAATATGTACAGAGAAAGGAGCCATTCTTTACTCCTCAGGAGTATCAAAAGAGCCTTAACAGGGCTTCCCTGGTGGCGCAGTGGTTGAGAGTCCGCCTGCCGATGCAGGGGACACGGGTTCGTGCCCTGGTCCGGGAAGATCCCACATGCCGCGGAGCAGTTGGGCCCGTGAGCCATGGCCGCTGAGCCTGCGTGTCCGGAGCCTGTGCTCCGCAACGGGAGAGGCCACAACAGTGAGAGGCCCACATACCGAAAAAAACAAAAAAAAAAGAGGCTTAACAGAGTGACATTTGAGTTGAGCCTCGTGCAAAATATAGTAGACATGGTGGGAAAAGACAGCAAGGGTAGACCAGACAGAGAGGCAATGTAAACAATGGCCAAGTGACTGAGTTTTGCCCAGTGGAATGTGGGCAGGAGCCATGATAACCGTTCCCAGGCTTGAGCCTAAAACAAGTTCCTCTGAAACCTGTCAGGATACTTCTCTCCTCAAACGCTGTACACCTTGTCTGAACAAAGAGGACTGTGGGGACTCAGGAGAGGACAAAGCCACAAAAGGAGGAGGGACCTGATTCCTTGAATGACTCCATGGAAAGCCACTCCTGTGCTGTGAGCGCTGCACATGAGCAAGAAGTATAAAGATTTTTCAAGTCACTGAAAATTTAGTTTATCTGTTACAACAGATAGAATTAGCTTTTCACAAGGCCTTGTGGGACTCAGCTCTTTGGGAGTCTAAAAACATGAGAGTAAACCTCTCCATCTGTCTAACGCCATTAAATCACAAGAAGGGGCTTGAAAACACACACACATACAAATGGCATGGATGTGAGGGATACTGGAAGGGAGACAAATTTAGTGGAAAAAGAGCAAAATAAAACAAATTTCTGAGGACAAGTGGTTCAGGGAAAGTTAGAAGGAAATGAACATGGGCTTTTGAGAGCTGATTGATAAGTTTACAGTACATCTGCCTCCCTACGTGGTGGGAAGATGTGTGTCTTCTCATTAATTAATTGTGAAGATGCCACAAATACATACTGAACAAGAAGAAAAAAATGAGTTAATGAGGAAGTATGAAGTGTCCTGGCAAAACGTCCGCTCTCACTGTGACCACCTCACATTTCCACTGGGGCCACTGGAAACCAAAACTGTACTAGGTGTTTTTGTAAAAGACAAATGCATAGGAAAGATGAGATGAGGCAGATTCTCTAATGGAAGTGGGACAACAGGATGAGAACAACAAGAGGGTCACTTTGTTCAGAGGATACCAGGATAATAGCTAGCGGTCCCTTCAGTCATGCAGGAAATACTGAAACCGTTTTGCAAAGCTGAGCGAACAGGAGGAGCCTTCTTGGGACTTGGGGATGTTGATGAACAGCAATGCCTTTGATCAAAGGGAAGGTGAGGAGAGAATGCTTTAGTTGTGAAATTACCAGAAAGGATATTTGCTTGGGCTAACAGATGAACAGGAGTTTATCTTCACATACTGCAGCATAAAAGTGGTAGCCCAGGTTCCCTGGTGGCGCAGTGGTTGCGGGTCTGCCTGCCGATGCAGGGGACATGGGTTCGTGGCCCGGTCCGGGAAGATCCCACATGCCGCGGAGCAGCTGGGCCCATGAGCCACGGCCGCTGAGTCTGCACATCCGGAGCCTGTGCTCCGCAACGGGAGAGGCCACAACAAGGAAAGGGCCGCGTACCACAAAAAAAAAAAAAATTAAAAAAGAAAAAGTGGTAGCCCAGGATTTCCAAAATGAAAGCTTAAAAAGAAGGTTAAAATTCAAGGAAAAAACCCTGGCAATATGTTTATCAGACATGAGAAAGCATTTAGTTGGTGTGGAAGGTGGTCTTCCTTTATCTGCTCCCGATTCTGGTAGGTATTCAAGATAAACCAATATCACATTTAATTCTGCTCCAGTATATTTCAGACTAGATGCAATCTTTTATCTTCTTTAGGATTTTTTAATTCTCCTCCAACTTTTTTAAATAAATGAAAAGAAAAGGTGGTCCAATGGCTACAATAAGAAAAATGTTGCAGCAAGAACAAAAAACTAGTATAGTGAAACTGCTAGGAAAAGTAATTCTAGAGCCGTACAACTTGGTTCAAATCCCAGCTCTGCCAGTTGCTGGCTATGTCGGGCAAATGATTTAATTTCTCTTAGCCTAATTTACCTCATCTATACAATAGACACAATAATAATTCCTATCTAGGGGGGCAAAGTGCTTATAAAAGTACCTCAAAAATAGTAAACACTATGCATGTATTAGTTCTTTCTATCATTTTTTCTTATATCTGTTCTAGTTTTTCTGCCAAGAAAACCAGGGATTGGGGTGGGGGTGAGGGGAGAAAAGAGAAGTAGCATTTATTGAACATGGAGGAAATATCACATACAATAATAGAATGTCAGACAATGATGGCTATTTCCCCAAGCCTTTTTTCTCCTTCCTGAAAACACAGCTAAACTACATTTCCCAGACTCCCTTATAGTAAGATACACACATACATAACTGAGTTCTGGCCAATGGAATGAAAGCAAAAGTGATATGTATGACTTCCACATCTGGGCAGTTAACACCCTGCAAGTCTTTCTCCTTCCAACGGCTTGATGCAGATGAACACAGTGAACCTGCCAAAGGTGGCAGGGACACAGAATGCATGAAGGCTGGATCTTCAAATCACACCGTGGAGGAGTGCTGCCAGGATCATGCATTATGAAACTTTACATGAATGAGAAATACATTTGTTGCATCTGAGGCAGTACACTTTGTTTCGATTCATCTGTTATAGCTTTTAACCTACCCAATCTAATACAGCCAAGCTCTACACCTATACTCCTATGTATAATATCTACCACACTGCTTTGAAATAGATGTCATTCCAATTTTATAGCTAAGGAAACAGAGGCTCACAGAAGTTATGGAACTATCTTGTCCAATATCATGAATGTAATAAGTGGTAGGGCCACATTTAGGTCCAGGTTAATCTGCTCCAAGGTAATTGGGCTTTCTACCCTCCACACAGTAAATACTGTAACACAAAACGTATCCTTCCTTCCCTCACTCATTTACTCCTTAGTTTCCTCACTTTCTGACCACTGGAATTTTAGCCTTTCAATGAAAACTTCATATTTTTTTTTCATCTGTATATCCAACTTGGGAGATCTAGGAAGACCCCTAGATCACATTCATCTCTTATGCCTCATTTCATCTACCTATGAGTCCATGACAGGGAAACAAGTGTTCCTAACTCATCTGTTACAGGAGACACAGATTCCTAGCAGTTTTGCAAGTGGCTACAGTATCAGAGATGATAAATGAGAGAGCCACAGATAAGGAGAGAAAGGTAAAAAACACCAATCCATCAGTGATCTCCAAAGCTGGGCGTACACCCTAGGGGTTGTACAAAACAATCCACTGGGATACAGAAAAAGAATATTAGAACTTCTGTTTCATGATTTTTGCTTAACTTATCCTTTAGTTTCTTTCTGGGTATGTTTTATAAGTAGTATATCAACATAACAGTACATGTGTGTAATTTATAAATAACTTTTAGTGCTGCACGGTCAAATTTTCTTCTGATAGTACATAATTTTAAAAATATGAAGATCAATAAGTCTAAGTTAATAAATCTGGTTTCCTTCACCAGACTTAAAACACTGTGCTATGGGAAATGAAAACAACAAAACTCGCCACATCTGTGTATACAGACATCTCTTAGCTTACCCTGTGAAATAGATTAATTCAATTAAAATCATATAAAAGCATGTTTCATAAAAGATTAAGTTCTTTTTATAAAAAGAAACACTGAAACTAATGTATATTATGTCTTCAAATAAAACAAAGAAGAATCAAACAGGTTAAAACCATGATCATATAAACTTGGGAAAAGAGTCAGAATTATAAAGGGGAGTTTTCTGTTGAGAAGTTTAATTGTCCAGGTTACCTTTATTTTTTTAAGACCTAACTTGAAGTAACAGATGTCCTGTGTATCTTTCAGAAAAAGAAAAAAAAAAATCTAGTTAAAATATTTAGTGCTTAAAGGGAAGAAAATACGAAAACCTACTTCTGACTAAAAAGGAGAGAGCACTAGGTAAAATAAGTGGATGATTTAAAAACAAAAAAAAGCCAACTTTATTTGAAAGGCTTGTTCTCTATCCACCCTTAATGACCTACCAATATGAAATGACTAGGGAAAGAGGCAGCAAACTGACTGGAGGAGACAAAGTCCCCCAGGTTAAAGGAAATGAAAAGTGTTTGTATAAAGGCTGCGAATAAGAAGACTTGCCTCCATTGTAATTTCCAGGTGGCTCTGACCTGCACCCTTAAACAGCAGGTTGCGTCTCCTATAGTCTTAGCCCCTAATTTTAAAAGGTCAGTTTTTCATACTAGCCAGCAAACTTGCAGGGTCCAGACTGGAAAATAATCGTGGGGCTTACCATCACGATCCCTCCTCATCAATCCAGAGCAGTGGAAGTCAGTTTAAACAAACAAATAAAATCAATGGCAATTTATAAAGTGGCAAAAAACAGCATTCCCATGGAACTTGTTTTTGATCCTTATCAATCTTATACTCTCACCACCTCTTGTGTTGATTCACACAAGTCTTGAGTGAAATCAACATGAAGATAGCAAGAATAAAGTTATGGGTGAAATGTGAGTTTTCTCATCAACGCTGGGAAAACTACCTCAACGTGCCTGCCTCCATGACACAACGTTCTTTTTCACCCACTTGGGCAGACACAGAGAAAACAAACTTGCTAATCAGTCCGACTGGCAGTGCTACTGCGTGGACCTGCCTGGATGGAAATCTACAGTCTTCATGCTCTTGGCCTTCTCCCTAAAGGACATAAACCATAAACTTCAAAATACAAAAATAAAAGCACATTCCAAATTACTATTGTAAGTGTCCAAACAAATCAGCTATGTGGAATTATTCCTTGAAATACCCAGTTCTCTTCACAATAAACTGCAGGAGCTTCCCCAGCAATTAAAAGACTGACAAATATGTCCCCGCCCCTATGTTGATTCCGGTAGGAAAACTAGAAAAAGTTCCACGAGCCGAGCATTCCTCCCAGGAGCTCCTCCCTGCAAAGAACCCTCCAACACACCCCAAGATCCAACCCCACCTTCACGCAGACCACCACCCAAGGTGATCTGTCACACTGATTGGCCCTAGAACACCTCCGCAAGCCTCTTCGCTCCAAATCTGTAGACCCCAGCCAACGACCCAACCTCCCAATCTTCGCGTTGCACGAAGCCGCCTCCTTTCAGGAGCTCCGCTGTGCTGCAGAATGTTCCCATGCATCAGACGCCCTGAGTGGCTCTGAGAGATTCAGGAGCCCACGTCCTCCTAACCCTCACCTCCACACCTTTCATAAACAAAAAATATATAAATACGCGAAGCACACTGAGAAGAAATGCACGCAGGTTTTGAGCCCTCCTTTCCAGAAGGAGAGCGAACCCGTTGGTGTCTACGGGGTGCCCGGCGCACATCTCGCTGATGTCTGGGTACGGAAGGGAGACTAGGTTGTTGCCTTGGCCTTTCAAAAGAAACTGCAAATCCCTCCTAAGTTGCTGAAAAATTAACGCTACTCCCCACAAGCTCCGTCGGCAGCGCGTGGGTACACCAGGTACGTGCCACAAAAGCGGGGACCTGGTGGATGTGGTTCGCCGCTGCACCCCCAAGCGCTTAGCACTGGGTCTGGCACACAGTGCGCGTCCCCGAAAATCAGTGTCTGTTCTAACACGGCTTCTTCCACCATGGCTACGGTACGGGATCCTGATCTTTTAGTCCCTTCAAACCTCAGTCCAAGTTCGCCTTCGTCTACCGTGGGCTGCAGCTGGGCCCTCGGAGCCCGGGGTAACAACATCAGAGGGAAACTCTTGCCAAGAACCGTGCTCCGGGGCCGAAGGCGCACGGAGAGGGGGCTACAGCCTGAACCCGCCGGAGGAGCTGATTTTAAGGGTTCCCGAAGCATTACGGGCTCTGGGCTCCTTGTTTTGCGGCTGCCTCGCTGCGCAACAAACTTATTTTCTGACTAAAAAGAAGGGTTGCCGTGGGGGGACGGCGGCGCCCTCGGTGCCCTGCCTCCTCCGGATTCAGGGCGCGCGGCGTCCGCTGCCCCGACCCCGCAGGGTAACCGGGCTCAAGGCGGTTTGGCCCACAGCCCCTCTCCAGCCCGGCAGGAGGGGGAGCCCCGAAGAGACCTTCTCCACCTTGCAGCCTCCGAGAACCATGCTCTTTCTCCGAATCCGAGAGCCGGGGTGCCCGGGGCAGCACACACCCGGTCTGGAGCGGAGCCCGTCAGCTCGCGCCTCACTTACCTGAGCACCTGAGCGCGGAGACCGCTATCGCTTCGGGTGCGGCGCCGGCACAGCCCGACGGTCCCAGTGTAGCGGCGAAAGCTTCCTACTTGCGACCAATCCTGGTGCTGAAGCCGGTGCTATGTCTGGTGCCGCGCTCCCCTCCCTCCTCACGCTCGCGGCTGCTCAAAAAGCCCGGCGCGACGGAGTTCCGGCTGCCGGCGCCTCAGCGTCGAGGAGGGTGAGACGCGTGACTGATACTAGAGGCGCGGAGAGGGCGGGAGCCGGTGCGCAGCCGAGCTGAGCATGCTCAGTGCGCGGCCGGCGGAGGCGCGCGCCCGGGGGGGCTGCACCTGCCCAGCCCTGTCGGCGGGAGAAGATCCCTGGTGCCCGCGAGCAGAGCTGTGAAAGGGCACCTAGCCTGAATCCCAGGCACCCGAAGACCATCAAGCCGGTTACTGAGCAGGCGTGTAGAGGATGCGCAGCTTAGCGATGGGGAACAAACCGAAGCGATGCCGCTTTCCTTTGCAACCCGAGGGGGGGAGGGGGCGGGGCGGGGCGCAAGGAGGCGCGACCTGGTTCGGTACGCAAACCTCTGGCCTCTGGGAGACGCGGTGCCTCATTAAGGCGTCCTGGCCAGAGAAGCACTTCTGCTTTGGGGCTGAGAGTTGCCGAGTTCAGGAGGACTGGCGGGGAGCGGCGGGGGTGGGGGTGGGGGTGGGGGGTGGACCCTAAACTTGAGAAGCCGGAAGAGGGGGCTTTTGAAAGGTTTTATCTACCTGTCTTTAGGGGGAGGACATTGGCCAGACAGGCAGCGTTACCGGCCTGGAGTCTCACCCATATGAGGGGGCTTTCAAGCCGGAATGTGTGTGTGTGTGTGTGTGTGTGTGTGTGTGTGTGTGTGTGGAAGAGGAAACGGTTGCCATGAAATAGGTCCGAGGATCCATTTGCGGTGTGTGCGGGCACATTGAAAGCTTTGTTATTCAGAAACGTGCTTTGGACAGTGACGTTACCATGGTCATTCTATAGTATGCATCTACTGTTTTCTCGCAGAAATGGCTCTTTTCACCCCAACTCCAAACCTCAGGGTAACCGTAGAGATGGGCAGCGATGCCCAGCCCCTCAACAACGCTGTGAAAAGTGAGTCTGACAGGCAGAGGAAAGCCAGCCGATTCGAACTCATCTGGAATGCATGTCCAGAAATCCCAAGAGAGGCCGGGTTCCTCTCCCAAGGAAAAAGCCCCAGCGTTTGCTGAACCCTGGTCTTCCTGAGCGTCGCTCAGCAATTCAGAGCTACATAAACAACTTCTGACCATTTACACGATCATGTAAACCTACCCTGACATCTCCATTATGGGGAGAAGACGTTCACTGGAAAACTATTTTTAAACTACTGTAGTAAGCAAACATCCAACTCCTACGAATATATGCAGCTGCCTTGTTAGTTCACACTGTTTTTTTTGTTTTGTTTTTTTTTTTTTAATTCCTGTTCAGGAAGTGGGCAAATTCAAACATGGTAGTGGGCATTGCTGTGGTCAAAATTTTCACCACTTGAAATTCCATGGCTTTCCTTGTTGCTCTAGTTAATGCTAAGGAAAGGAGGGGTTTTTTTTGTTGTTGTTTTTCCCAGATTTCTGGATTGCTTAAACTTGGAAAGAAATTTTAAGCTCTTTCCCTCCTCCTTATGTGGTGTGTTTCTCTAGTAGAGGCACTTTCGCAAAATGGAAATGTTGATAATGCAAATATATTACGTGGCAAATAACTAGTTAAAATGAATTGTTTCTCCTCTCTGAAGGCTTTTGTGTTCCTGACAGAAACATTACTTCTAATTTTTTTTAGATTGATTATTTTTCTGCACCTAGTCAATTAATATATATATATATATATATATATATATATGTTTTCCAGTAAAAGTATATGACGACAAATGCCTGGCCAGAAATTCTCCAGGAAATATTCATACATATACATGCATACTCTTAACATGTTTAGGGAAAAGTGGTACTTTAGACTCAAAACAAAATTTCAAAGAAAAAAGAATAAAGCAGGCCGTCATGTTCTCCCAAGGAGACTATAAACTGAGGCAATTTTTAAAGTTCTGTGAAATTTTGGACAAAATCCCTTAACAGTGTTTCTGAATTTCACATTTAGATATTTTGTTTTCATTTTTTCCTTTAACCCTTCTTCCCTGTCTGTTACATGCTGGGCATTGTATTCTAGCAGGGGCTGGGAAACAAAATGAACAAAACTTAGAATCTGCCCATAGTTCATCATGTAGTTGGGAAAACAGACATTATGTATCAGGAGAGATAGATTTGGGTCATCTTGAGGGAATGTCAGTAAGTGTTATGATGAGAGACATTTGTTTTTTCTTTTCACCAACAGGGTCACACGGATCAAATGCTAAGCTTGATCAGCACCTCCCCAACTTTTTTTTCCCAGAGGAACAGCCACAAGTTTAAAATGCAACAAATAATCCAGTCCCTCTTTTCCATCCCACAGAAAAGACATGAAGCTTACTGCCTGCTATCTCTGCCAAGAAAGGAAGCTTCTCACTAAAGCTCTCAGGATTGGGGAGTGTTCCTGGGAGAACCAGCCCCTGCCAGGAGACAAGAATGGTTTATTTTGACGACAACATCCTCACACATGTGTCCCCGCATATCCGGGACTGGCTGGGTGTCAGTTTCTTGCTCAGGGAAGTTGTCATTGGGATCCTCTGGGGGGGAAATGTTCCAAACGAATCAATTAACACTGCCAGCAGCAAGTTTAATACCACTGCACTGAGTCCCTACTCTGTATCAGTGCATGAATGAATTACTGGTGCTCACGTATTCTGCAAATAATCATCATTATAAGGCAGTGAAAAATTTCTCCTGCCCATTGGCCTAGGTAGCATCTAAGCAGAGACCCTCAATAACCCCCTATTCACCCCCCAAGGTAATTATTTACAGACGTATGTGAAGTTTTGCTTCTAGGTCTTCTAATACAGTAGTATCTACGTGGACACAAGGTCACCTCTTACACTCATTAAACCAATCTGAACAGAGTCTGATAACTCTTAAGGGAAATCAATGCCGAAAATGCTTTTGACTTTTTGGAGACATGTGTGGAATACAACATCAGGTTAGACTCAGCATGCAACAGTTCTGAAAACTCCAGAAAGGGCATTTATCTGCTCCTGTTGCTTCTTCCACGCACATCATGAGGATTTGGTGGAAGCGGCTTTAATATAAGAGGCAGAAAAAGGAAGAGCATCACAGGAAAAGAAATATGTCTCTTCCAGACACATCTGATTTGATTTGACTTTCTTATACCTTGCATCCAGTGCCATTTAAACAAACTCACAAACACCACCCTCTTGGTTCCAAATGACTTGAAGAAAAGGTCATCCAACAGCAAGAATGCTTCAATCAGATAACACATACCTTAGTTTTATAATTAGTTGTTGCTTATTTTTAGTGTACTAGGTAGCTGGATAAATCTTCAGGTGTGAAGCAACACTTGTATCCTATTCCCGTTTTTAAAACTAGTTCAGGGCTTCCCTGGTGGCGCAGTGGTTGAGAGTCACCTGCTGATGCAGGGGACACGGGTTCGTGCCCCGGTCCGAGAAGATCCCACGTGCCACGGAGCGGCTGCGCCCGTGAGCCATGGCCTCTGGGCCTGCGCATCCGGAGCCTGTGCTCCGCAACGGGAGAGGCCACAACAGTGAGAGGCCCGCAAAAAAAAACTAGTTCAAATTCACTTTAATCAAGTGGATAAAGCAGTACTTTTTAAAGAACTGTGTCATGAAGAGTTTTGTGTTCAGTGCTGAAATAGAGTAAAATAAAACAGAGCTCAGGTAAGGACTTTCAGACCAGCCTCCCTAAGGCGGCTCCTGTGCAGTTGTTTTCAGTGACTGATGGATGCTTGAGCTTCAACCTAAGGACATCGGAACAATAATGGCCACATAGTGAGATAATGATAATTAGCAGACAAAAGCACAGTTAATTGCCATGAAGGTTGTGACACAGACTGACAGAGGCAGAGTAAACTAGAAGCCTGACACCCCAGCCAAGACTTTTATAAACATGGCAGTTAGACTCCCACTGAATTTAAGCATAATGAACTGGAATTAGGAATCAATCAGCTGTGCTCCCCTCCACATTTTTCCAGATTTTATTAGATCCTTTATGCAAAATGAAAATATAAAGTTTCAGAGGACCTTGCTTTGAAAAAGTATTTACAGGTGGTTTTCATTGTTTGCAGTAATTATGCTCTATAAAGTCTCTGGGAACCCTGAATTAGTGAATACTAAAACCATTGCTCCTAGGAGAAATACAGTTAGGTTCCTGTGAGCCTGTGGTGACAAAATTTTCATTAACCAATCAATAGAAAAAAACCTTGTTTTATGTGCATTTCTGCTTAAAGGCATTGCATTTAATACATATTGTTGATTCATTAACGTACTCACAGTCAGCATCACTATAACTCATTCCTGAACAAAACTTGTCTGACACATGTATTTTCTCTGTTAAGGCACAGCACAGACTTCTTGCCCTTTGGAACACAAGATAGCACTTCGGCATTACGCTTCAGGCCATTTTGAATGGCAAGATCTCCAATAAAAAAGCACAAAAATGTGCCAAATACACTGCAAAAAGGAGACTTCTTTACAATTAATAAATAAAACAGGAAAGCAGAGCATCACCTTCTTAGACTTCAACTAGGAGAGTGGGCAACTTAAATTTCTCACCGCTCTGTGTGTATCAACAAATGACCACAAAGGTGCCACAGGTGCTGACTTTGGGGTTACAAATAAATTTCAGTAAGTAGACAAGTTTGCAAATATGGAATCTGTGAATAATGAAGATGGCTATACCAAATATCCCCTTTAAATGGCTAGCCACATTAGTCCATATGGTATGTGATTCAAGTTATAGATACTCAGTTTACATGCTGTCATTTTGGAAATACATTATTGAGAGGAAAAAAAAATTATATTTTGTACTATCAAAGGCTGTCTTCTGCCAGTTTTCTCAAACAAATTATATGTTACAATCACATAGGAATTTTCTGTTTATTACAGACCACGGTCATTTTGTGTTTATTTCCAAAGTGGATTTTGGGGTTTTTGTTGCTATTGTTCAACATGACAACTCATGCAGTTGTTCACAAAGAAGGATGACTTCAAGAGCTAGATAAAGTTAAGAGTAAACAGAGAGGAAGGTTAGTGAAGTGAAAGGTGTATCTCTTTAGCAGCTAAGAAAACTGGAGTTCTGGTCTTGGCCCAAGAACGTCATAATCTTAGATGAGACATAAGACAGACAATTATCTCTGCAGAAGGCTAGATGCAGAGGAAACCAATCCATGAGCTGAAATGAATGTCAGATTCTAATAATGGATTTTTTGTTCTATGAAAGGGATTTGGGAAATAAATAGTTTGTATATGAATCCTTTAATAATATTGTTAAAAGTTTAGATTTGAGGTCTCAGCCCATGCTAGGAAATTTTATAAGATGGTCCCCAATAATCCATGCTCTCTAGTATTCACGCCCTTCCTTAATTCTTCCTTTTAACTGTTGGCTACACTTACTGATTCACTATTACTGATTCACTGAAATGATGGATGTCACTTTCAAGATTAGGTTACACAAAGACTGTGGCTTCTATCTTGGGTACTCTCCCTCCCTCTCTCTCAGATTACCAGATATGATGGGACTCAGTTAGTCTACGGAAAGGCCCCCATGGCAGATAACTAAGGCATGACAGAGCTCATTTAGGAGTAGATCCATTGAAGCTTACCAACAGCTATGTGAATGAGCTTGGAAGCAGATTCTTCAGTCCCAGGAAGATCGTGAAATGACTAAATCACTGGCCAACAGCTTGACTTTGATTTCATGGGACACCTTCAGTCAGAAGCACCCTCACTAAGAGGTACCTAGATTCAAGATCAGTAACATTGATTCATTAATGTTTGTGCATTTAAGCCCCTATGTTTTGATATAATTTGTTGATAATTAGCTAATACACCCCCCAAGATATTCTGATTTGATAAGTTTGGGATGGAGCTTGGATGTGTGTGTTTTACGAACAAACCAAGTAATTCTGATGCATGTGGTTCATGGACTACACTTTTGTAAACCCAGGTATTTGGTGATGAAAGAGTTACAAAACATTTAGAGTTCATCAAATCATACATCTTTCTAAACAATCAATATTATACTCACAGAAGAATAATTATAGATTTTCTTAAATATTTTCATGTTGTAAATATTGTTTTAATATGATTTTCTTCACTTACAGTGTGCCCTGAAATTTTTTCCTATCGTTGAATACTTTGCAATGCCCTAATTTTTAAAAGCTGCTTAATACTCCATTTCAGAATAAACTACAAATTAATCAATTCTCCAACAATCGTTGAACATTTAAATTGCATATGTTCTCCCATGGTAAACTTTTTGATAAAGATATTGACGTTAACTTTTACACACACCCTTAATTATTTGTTTAGAATAAGGTATTGTGATTTTGCTCATTCTTAATTATTAGATTCTTTTGGATAGATAACCATTACCTCCAAGAATTAAAGGTAGGTGAGAGCTCTAGGTCTTATTCTCAACAAACACCTTCAAAACAAAGTAACAAATTATAATAAAAGAAGAGTCAAGGCTAAATTCTGTGTATGTAAGAACATAGCAAGGAGGCATAAAAAAGCATCATTCAAACTGTAAGCTCAACAAAGCACCAGCTCTCTATCCTACAGGCTCTTGTAATAGCCCTTTGAAAGAAAGATTCACTAGCTTCAGTGCAGCAGTATTGCAAGGGCAGGATTCATTTAACATTTTAATTGGAGTTAGGCAACAAAATCCTCTGGAAAGTGAGCAACACAGAAATGATTACAATCATAAGCATGGGACACAATTCCTAAGAATATAGGCTACTGCTCTCACAAGAACATAGATTCTTATGTTCTGCAAGAGCAAAACTCACTGCATTATTTCTAGTAAAACTCATATCTTGAGCACCACTCATTTCACCCGCGAATAATCATTGCTATCTTCAATTATGTCAATTAGCAAAGCTTTTATCATTGATCTTAAATAAAGTTAATTGGATCTCATGTGGGTTTCTGATAAGAGGCTTTCAGATGTTAACTATCTACATCTGGAATATGCTCTCCTGATTAGAGAAATACAAATGTTAACAAACCACAGCAAGAGGGTAGGGAAAACTAACACACACACACACACACACACACACACACCCATCAACCGTACGTCACACCACTGCACTAACGTTTTTAAATAAAGTGAATGCAACATAGAAAAGTTGTGCACATTGTTAATATGATGTTGATTCCTTTTGCCAAAATTTATGTGAACTTACTCTCTCATCAGTAGTATATTTTCCCAGTTTATTCAATACTTGCTGAGTAATATTTTACCTATAACTTTTCTAATTTGTGGACATAAACTATTTCTCTTTTTTCTTTTCCTTGTTACTAGTGAGGTTCCATATTTACATATGTTTGTTATATGCATCTTATGAAATGCCAGTTTGTGTTCTTTGTTCGTTTACTTATTTGAGTGTTTATCTTTATCCTAGAGATTTGCCAAAGTTTTCATAATATTGAAGATAATAAAACTTTATCTTTGCAAATATTTTTGTTTGCTTGTTAAATTTAGACACACGCATTTTACCTTTTTCTATAATTAGATTTACTGCTTTTTCCTTACATTCTTTTTTCTAGCTTTATTGACATAAAGTTGACATATAACATTGCGTAAGTTTAAAGTATACAATGTGATGATTTGATGTACAAATTGTGAAATGTTTACCACAGTAAGGCTAACTAACAAATCCTTTATCTTACATAATTACTTCTTTTGGTTATTGTTGTTATGGTAAGAACATTTAAGATTTACCCCTTTAGCAACTTTCAAACAGACAACTTAGTATTATTAACTGGAGTCACTATGCTTGAATATTAGATGTCCAGACGTATTCCGCTTACATTTTACATTATAATTTACATTCCCCTCAACAGTGACAAGGAGTCCCCTTTCTCCACATCCTCACCAGCAGTTTATATCTCTTGTTTTTGGGGTAATAGCCATTCTAGGAGGTGTGAGGTGATATCTCATTATGGTTTTGATTGGCGTTTCCCTAATGATTCGTGATGCTGAGCACCTTCTCATGTACCTGTTGGTCATTTGTATGTCTTCTTTGGGAAAATGTCTATTCTATTCCTTTGCCCACTATTATTATATATTATTATATATATTTTTGGAATTTCTCCATTCAGATCTGGTAGTATTTGCCCAACATATTTAGGGGCTCTGATGTTGCGTTCATATGTATTCATACTTGTTGTATCTCCCTGATGAATGGACCCCTTTATCATTATATAATGACCAACTTTTTCTCCTGTTAATTTTTGACCTAAAGTCTATGTTGTTTGATATAAGTATAGCTACCCCTGTTCTCTTTTGGTTTCTGTTTTCATGGAATATCTTTTCGCATCCCTTCACTTAGAGCCTACGTATGTCCTTAATCTGAAATGAATCTTTTGTAGGAGGCATGTAGGAGGTCTTGTTTTTTATCCATTCAGCCACCGATACCTTTTGGTTGGAGAATTTAATTTATTTACATTTAAAGTAATTATTAATAGGTAAGAACTTACTAACACTATCTTGTTAATTGTTTTCTAGCTGACTCTGTAGTTCCTTTGTTTCTCTCTTGCTATCTTCCTTTGTGATTTGATGATATTCCATAACAACATGCTTTGAGTCACTTCTCTTTACCTCATTCATAGATACTGTACGGTTTGCTTTGTGCTAACACTGAGGCTTACATAAAATATCTTATAACATTATTTCTAAATCTGATAACAACTTAACTTTGATCCATACCAAAAATCTTCTCTTTTATGCCCCACACATATCATATTTTTGATATAATAATTTACATCATTTTTACACTGTGTATTCATTAAGACATTTTTATAGCTATGTTAATACTTCTGTCCTTTAGCTTTTATACTAGAGTTAAGGAATTAATACACCAACAAATACAGAATTGGAGTATCCTGAATTTGGCTATATGATTATCTTTACCACTGTGTTTTATATTTTCAGATGTTTTTATGTTACTAATTAGCATTCTTTCATTTTGGCTTGAGGACCTCCTTTCCAAGGCATTTCTTGAAAGGCAGGTCTAGTGGTGATGAACTCCCTCAGCTTTTGTTTCTCTGGAAGGTCTTTATTTCTCCATTTCTGAAGGACAATTTTAATGGGTAAAGTATTTTTCATTGGCAGTTTTTTCTTTCTTTCTTTGAAAATATTATTCCACTCTCACTTGACCCATAAGGTTTCACCTGAGAATTCTGCTGATACCATTTTAGAGATCCCTTATAAGTTACTCTTTCTCTGATTTTTGACAGTTTTGTTATGATGTGTCTTGAAGAAGATAACTATGTTGAATATTTTTCGAGACCTAAGACCTTCATGAGATTGAATGTCTAAATCTTTCCTCAGATTTGTGGAAAATTCACAGCTCTTCTTTCTTTTCTAAAACAAAAAAAAAATATTCAATTTATTTAAATGTTGAAAATTTTCAACCATTTGTCTCACCCCCTAACTGCCCACCCCAACCTCTTGCAATCACCAACTTATTCTCTATAAGCCTGTTTTTTGTTTGTTTTCAGATTCACATATACGTGAAATCATACAGTGCTGTATTTCTGTCTGACTTATTTCATTTATCATGATGCCCTTCAGGTCCATACACGTTGTTGCAAATGGCAAGATTTCATTCTTTTTTATAGCTGAATAATATTCTGTTGTGTATATATACCACACCTTTTTTATCCATTCATCCAGCAATGGACCCTTAGGTGGGCCAGGGCCAGCAGCTGGGGCTGGGGACAACTGTGTGAGTACTAGCAGCGGCAGGGGCCCTGACTGTCAATGTGCACTCATGTGGTTATAGGATCTTGCCATAAGCATGTGCATAGCAGGGGAGGCTGGTGACAGGAGTGTGTGCACAGCTGCAGGGGTTAGCCTGGAATATACACACACAGTCAGGGGTCAGCTGTGGGAGGTGGTGTCTAGGCTGGTGTTAACATGTGCATCAGCAGAGGCTGAGGCTTAGTGCAGGTGTGGGCTTCAACAGGAGGTGGAGGAGGGAGCAGAGAGAGACTCAGATATCTGGTATCTGTGAATGTGAAAACTTCGGTGGCAAAACCTGCAAGGAGTATGTGGCACCTGTGCTGGCCATTGGTTTCTTCAGTGGTGAAATAATAGGGTCCTTTGAGGAGCAGGAAAACATGGCCACTACAATTGTGTGGCTGATATCGGTAAGCCCTGCCCTTCTTCCGTGTTCCCGACTATCTTCAGACATCTCGGCTTTGCAGGTCTCTGGTTACGATGAAACCAAAGCAAGTCCTTCATGCAGTACTCTGAAAAGTTGGGGAAACTGCTCATTCCACTCTCCCATTCCTGGCTAAGGGAATTCTTTTTTCCTCTTAATTTCTTCTTTTTTTCTTAATTGAAGTATTGTTGATTTACAGTGTTGTGTTATTTTCAGGTACAGAGAAAAGTGATTCAAAAAAAAAAAAAAAAAAAAAAAATATATATATATATAATATATAATAATAGTGGGGAAAAGAACAGAATAGACATTTTTCCAAAGAAGACATACAAAAGAATCAAGATTTCTTCTAAATCTAGAGGATCACTCAGAGAGAATCATGCCACTGTCCCCACAACCAGTTTCAAAGCCATGGCTCATAGCTTTTGCACAGGGGTAAAAGCAAACCATATGCTCTCTGGGTAAAAATAAATAAATAAAGACAAGACAATAAACAAGCAAACATACTGAGTTTATCTGAAAGAGTTTGAGGAAGTTCAATTCTAAGGGTGCTCTCAGAAACAATGAAGGTTTTGGTAGAAAGCAATTAAAAGGAGGCTGATAGCTTCATAAGAGATATCAGGTAAATCATAGGCCAGTAAGTTTACGAGAGAAAGACAGCTTAGAAGAGCCTTCCTTGGGTCAAAACAAACCTAAAACACTTACCTCGAGAATTATGCCCGTAAAGCAACTTAAATTTAAGTGGGTCAGTCTCAGTCTAGGGAGCAATAATGCCCCTATGTTTTGTTAAACACAGACTGGTAATTAATAGAGCTTAATAGCTGATGTGATCAAGGAAAAAGAGAGTCTGAAGAGAGCCCTCCTAGAACAACTGTCTTACCAGGGTGACTGTGTGCATGCCCAGCCTGTGTTCTCTGAAGAAGATAGCAGTCTTCACACTGTGAGAGAAGTGGACTTCACTGTAATAGTCCATTGAGTGATTAAACAAATAAACAACAAAACAATAATTACAAACAGCTGAGGCAAAAGTACACCCTCCAGAGTTTTTATAATATATTATTTAAAATATCCAGTTTTCAACAGAAAATTACAAGAACACAAAGATTCAGGAAAGTGTGACCCACACAACAGGAGGGGGAAAAAAAAGCAGGCAACAGAAACTTCCCTTGAGAAGGACAAGATGCCAGACTTAACAGAAGAAGACTTCAAAGTAGCCATTGTAAACATGCTCAAAGAATGAAAGGGAAGCATGATTGAAGAAATAAAGGAAGGCATGAAGACAATTGTGCATCAAGTAGAAAATGTCAGGAAAGAGATGGAAATTATAAAAAAAAAAGACCCAAATGGAATTTCTATAGTTGAAAAGTACAATACTTGAAATGTAATCTGTATATGACTGTCCAGATTAATGTTATTTAGCATAGCCAAAAAGTGGAAACAACCTGAATATCCAACAAATAATGAATATGTAAATAAAATGTTATGCATCATGTATTTGAATATTATTTAGCCATGAAAAGGAATGAAGCAATGTTACGTGGTACAACATGAAAGAACCTTGAAAACATTCTAAATTAAAGAAACTAGTCACAAAAGACCACATACTATAAGATTCCATTCATATGAAATGTTCAGAACAGGGAAATCTGTAGAGACAGAAAGTAAATTAGTGGTTGCTTAGGGCTGGGGATTGGCAGGGTTGGGGGGATGGAATAGTAGTTAAAGAGTACAGAATTTCCTTTGGGGACGATGAAAATGTTCTGAAATTGATTTTGGTGATGTTTGCACAACTATATGAATATACTAAATATACCAAGTGTTTGGTATGAGAATTATATCTCAATAAAACTGTTACCAAAAAAACCCCTGTATTCTCTTCTCATGGGCACATAAAAACCCACCTATATTTTCTGCTACCATATGTATTCTTTTGTTTAAAAAAAGTCTTTAATTCATCTGGCATTAAGTCTAGTTTATAGGTGATTTTTAAACTACTGTTTTTGTTTACTGAATGATAAGCCAGTTATCCCAATGTCATTGCATATAGCAGTTCAGCCATAATGTTATCCATTCTACTTTTGCCAAAGAAATAGCTTGCCCTTTAAATTATGTGGAAAAAAAGATAATTAAAAAGAACACAATTAAGATGCTAAAGGAAATAACTTCAAGATACAGCACTTGGTTGGAAATATTTTACTCAAAGATCCTGCTTTGAGGAAGAATAAGTATGAAAGAAAAAGGTGACTAACCCTTGGTAAAGGTGAATCTTCTCAAGTTGAGAGTGTAATTACTCTCATGAGAGTACCATGACAGCAAACTGATGAACCAGCAGCAGGGGCAGTGGAGGGAGTGGGATGTCAAGTGAGAAGGTATTTGCTGCTGAAATAAAAATAACACCAAGTCATGCATATTTTATTTTTCTAACAAATCTGTTTTTTAACAAATCTGAAATGTTAATTTATTTTAATAAAATATGACATGTATTTAATTAAATATATATTACTTTATCCATTATATTCTTGGAGACATACACCAGTATTATTCTTACTAATTATTATATATGATATATTTTAATATTTGTTAGGACAGGTAATCATTTTGATTCTTCTTTCCTGGTCGGTTTGGCTATTTTTCTTTTTTTAGCTGACACTTCAGAATATCTATTTGAATTATTTTGTCAGATGAAAAATTGTTAGTGATATTTTAATTTGGATAACATAAAGTATGAAAAAATAATGACACCTACACACACTTATTAAGTGCTTTTGATGTGTTAGAAAATAAGCATAATCCTTACATGCCCTATATCAGTTGATTCTTATATGACGTTTATGAGATAGTGTGGTTTTTTAAACTTCTAAAAGTGTGAAATATATACACACAGAAAAGTGCATAAACATAGAGATCCATATACTTTTACAAAGTGGACATCTGTTTAACCAGTAAGCATATTAGGAAGCATAACATTGCCAGCACCCCTAAAGCTCCTGATACCCCCTTCCAATGACCACTCCTTCCTTAAAGGTAGCCTGATACCCCCTTCCAGTGACCACTCCTCCTTAAAGATAGCCATTTTCCTGACAGCTAACGAGCATTATGTACTGTTATATTTAAGGTATATATCTTGCAATTAGTATGCAGTTGAGTTTTATTCTTAATTCCAGTTTGATAATCCTTATCTTTTAAGTGGAATGATTTTTCCATTTAATTTAAATGTAATTACTGACATATTTATGTTAAAATCTATATTATTATTTGCCCTGCCCGTTGTATGCTCTTTTCTTGCCCCCTCTTGCCTTCTTTTGGAGTAACTGTTTTATCAATCAATTTCCCCCTCTATTAGTTTGATACTTATCCACTCTTTTATCCACTCTTTTATTAGTATTCTTTTGGAAGTATATGAACCACTTAGGGCACACTGCAGTGGTCCACTAGTTCCCACCTGGTGTCCGCAGCTTGGCTGGAAGGAGCAGGGGTGGAAGGGGCCTCCTTGGTCTGAAGAAGAGGTCTGAGGTCCTACTTTAGGAATGGAAGGAAAGCCCTAGAGGAGCCATGATCCAGGGACTGTCACACTTCCCATGGTTGTGACTTGTCACCCCTGCACCAACCTGCATCTGTTTCCCCAGAGGGATTAGTGGTAAAAACCTTTAGTGGAAAACAAAACAAAACAAAACAATTTGGGCTGGGTTTATCTAGGTTGTTCTTCCCGCTGGAGTGGCTTATGCAGCTGCAGTCACCTGACTGCTGAACTGGGAATGGATAGTCATGTGTCTAATTGTTGGTGTTGGCTATTTGTTGAGACGCTCTCTTCATATGGTCTCTCACCCTCATGGAGGCTAACCCCAGCTTCTTCACTTGCAGTCTACAGGCAGCAAGGGAGTGGCAGGCAAAGTCCCAAAGCCTTTTGAGGTCTGTGCTCAGAAATTCAACATCAAAACTTCTTCCCTATTCTTACTAGTCAAAACAAATGGACCTACTAGTGTAAATTCAAGGAAGTTAAACAATACACTACACTTCCTGATAGAAGGAATCACAGGCAACAGGGTCATGTTACAAAAATGGCTTTCTTTAGAGATGGGGAGAATTTCTGACTTTTTGTTCTTTCTGTCATTGGAAGAGCTTCTTGAATCTGTGACAATGTCTTTTTAAGACATTAAGTTTTATAAAACTCTCAGGCAACATATCTTCAAATATTGCTTCTGCCTGATTCCTTCTATAGTTTCCTTTTGAACTCGTTACCCATATGTTAGACCCTCTTACTCCATTTCTTATACATACTATCCTCCACTCTATATTTTTCTTTTTCCTTTTTTTTTTTGTATTCATGGCTTTTTATATACAATCTGGGTATTTTCTTCTGACTTATATTTTAGTTTACTATTTTTCTCTTCAAATACATCTAATCTTCTTTCATACTCATGCAAGGAGTTTTATAGCTCCAAGGATTGTGTTTTCAACTCTATTTGTACTCTAAGTTCTCAATCTCGTCTTTCTCTAATGTAATATCCTTAGTTATTTTAAAGTCTGGTTAAAATAACTCCCTTATCCAGAATCCTTATGAATCAATTTCTATTTCTATGGTTGGCTTTCTTGCTTTTTGTTCACATGGTCTTTATTCCTCATGTGCCTGGTTATTTTTGATTCAGTATGAGACATTTTATATGAAAAGTTATAAAAATAATTTGAGCCCTAGGATGATATGATCTTTTCCAGAGAGTGTTTATGCTTGATTCTGGTAGAA
This sequence comes from Phocoena sinus, assembly GCF_008692025.1. Taxonomy (NCBI): domain Eukaryota; kingdom Metazoa; phylum Chordata; class Mammalia; order Artiodactyla; family Phocoenidae; genus Phocoena; species Phocoena sinus. Next base: position 13,818,436 of record NC_045773.1, read on the forward strand.
GGCTAGAGTCAATGGCAATATCAGTTTAACTTAATCTTATTACAGGAATTTAAGGTCATCAATATTCATAGAGAGTCAGTCTACATGATCCTTAAGTACACCACGAAAGATTTACCAAGGTACCTTTTTTTTTTTTTTTTCTGGAGACGAGACTCCCTTTATTCCCTTAGGCTGTTAAATATGTTGGTCATTTCCCCTGTCTTTTTAGCTCCTGCTCACATCAGGAATGGCCTTTGAGGATCAGTAACCCCCAAGTCCATGCTCATCTCAATGGCTTTCCATCTTCTTGAAGCTCTTGACTGTCTTGTTAGCTCTCTGATTCCTGCAAGCAGACATTTTAAAAGACTTTATTCAATGTGTTATCAGTGGGAAAGGTGGTCTGAATTGCCTTGTCTGCCCTTACCAAAAGCAGATGTCCCAATAGTTTCTATTATTATCCTTTTACTAATTAGGAACTTAACAATGTTCACACATCTAATAAATGAAAGATTGAGAGAAAGTGACATGTTTACTGTACTAGGCTTTCCAATTCTGTAATGTTCAATTTCTTCGCAATTATAGATATTTATTAGAAAGAAAAGAGGGGCCTCCCTGGTGGTGCAGTGGTTGAGAGTCCGCCTGCAAATGCAGGGGACACGGGTTCGCCCCGGTCTGGGAAGATCCCACATGCCACGAAGCGGCTGGGCCCGTGAGCCATGGCTGCTGAGCCTGCGCGTCCGGAGCCTGTGCTCCGCAACGGGAGAGGGCAAAACAGTGAGAGGCCTGCGTAACGCAAAAAAAGAGAAAAAAGTAACATATGCCAACAACTTTATTCTTTTTTTTTTTTTAAGAAATTTATTTGTTTATTTTATTTTTGGCTGCATTGGGTCTTTGTTGCTGCACGCAGGCTTCCTCTAGTTGCAGCGAGCGGGGGCTACTCTTCTTTGTGGTGCACGGGCTTCTCATTGCGGTGGCTTCTCTTGTTGCGGGGCATGGGCTCTAGGCACGCAGACTTCAGTAGTTGTGGCTCACGGGCTCTAGAACGCAGGCTCAGTAGTTGTGTTTCACAGGCTTAGATGCTCCGCGGCATGTGGGATCTTCCCGGACAGGGCTCAAACCCATGTCCCCAGCATTGGCAGGCAGATTCTTAACCACTGCACCACCAGGGAAGCCCAAGAACTTTATTCTTATAATTCAGTTCAGTTAATATTTATTAAACACTTATTATGTGCCAAGCACCCAATAAAGCAATAGGAAGAAATGATATACACAAACAGCACAAATAGAACCCTCTCTCAGTTCTTAGTCTGTGGTTGGAAAAAGTTACTATAGTTCATAAACAGTTAATAATTACTTTGATTCAGTATATAACATGTTAGAGTAATTATTTTGGATTAAGTGATATTTCTATAAATATGTATTTACATATCCAAGCGTATCTATTTTTCTACCTGTATAATGTAAAATATCTGCTTCTTGAGCCTCTAATTCAGTGTCTTTCCAAATGTGGTTAAGGATCTTTGTATCAGAATCACTAGGGGGTGCTTGTTAAAATCACACTCCTGTTTAAAATCACACATCCCAGAATAACAAAATATTAATCTCTTTTTGTAAGGCCCTTGGAAGCTGCAAAAGCACCCAGATGATTTTCATGCACATTAAACATGGATATCTGCTACCTTAAGTGTATAGGTGTTCTTTAAGTCTTTCACAAAGAACCCTTATAACTTATTTTTTCTTGAATACTTTACCATTTTTCAGGACTTCAATTACCACTTTTAGTAAGACAAATATCAGATCTCCGTATATAATCTAAATGTTTCTCCTGAGAACTGGACCTGTATGTCCATTTGTCTTCTGAAGAAATTCATGTGGATGTTCCATAGGAAAGGATGTCCAAATCTTACCGGTTGTCTTGACTATTCTCCTAACTCATTCCCCATTTATTCATACTCCTTTGTTGCCTTCAGAGTGAAAGGTCTTACTGTACATTGAGCTGCTCAAGACAAAAACATGACCTTTATCCTTCACTCCTCTCTCCTCTCCATTATTTCACTAAATATTTTAATGAAATTAAAAGTCTGATTCAGTAGACTTCATCAATATGTCCCAAATTAACCCAATTCTTTCCATGTTTACTGACATAATACTAGCTCTAGGTTTCTGTTGGCTAGGGAGTAAACTTACTAAAAGCAAACAAACACTCTCAGCTTTAAGGCTCTCGTATCTGTGACCACTGACTCAGAATGACCAGACATGATGGCTAAAAATTCATACACGTGGGACCTACCTCATATTTATTCAATTGTATGGGAGTAGAGCCAGGAATCATTTAAAAATAAATATCTCCAGGCAATTATCATGCAAATATAAGTGTGAGAACTTCTGCTTTTAGAGCTGGACACTTTCCCTAGAAGGGTTAAATGTAGGGTGGTTGAATAGTCAGAAATAAAAGAACTCTGGCACTCAAAGAATTTCAGATGTGAAAGAAACCAGAGAGATAATGTACTCCAACCCACAGAGGGAAAGCTGAGACAAATATGATCACCCAGTTGATTAGTGACAGACTCAAGAAAGGAAGCTAGAATAGGTGACTTCCAATCAAGAAATCTCCATTTTACTATGCTGCTACCCTCTTTTCAATATATTTGAAATTAGAGATTATTTTAGGAAAATTATTTAGTCAAACTAGAATTTGGTAATGATATAAACCACCCAATGTTATCTCTTATGTAAAATATATATCTTATTCACATTTTTTTGTAAAAAAAATGTTTTACTTAAGCATTTCATGGTCAAGATATCTAAATGCTTCTAAAGAAGACTGGTGCATATTTCTTACTAAAGGAAAACTTGTACTTTGTAGGTTTCTCAGTGTAACCCGCAAGTGCATTTACAGTCATTTTAATTGTGAGGCAAGACTTTGAATTGGAAGCCCCCAAAGCTTTTCTATTCAAAGAATGCAAAGAAACTTTGAGATCTAGGTTTTAAGAAGTTATCTACCTAGAAATCTTCAAGGAAGAATATACTTGTTTAACTTCATTATCTAGCTCCAAACTTGAAATTGCAGTTTAAAAAAAGTACTAGTTGCTTTCCAAGTATTAAAGAGAAATGTATTTCAGAAAAGAGATGTTTAAATGCCTTATTAAAACTTGTTCAAAATGTCTTGCATAAACAGAAAAAAAGTTTCAAGTTCAAACAAAAAACAGCAGTCTGAGGAAGATTTGTGAAACTCAGATTATATTAGCACTTTAAATTTTCTTGAAAATCTCGAACAAACTTTTGTCCATGGATTAAAGAATGTGAAATCCCATCAGCATTAAATTTATTAGGTAGATTGCATGAGACCAGGGCTAAGTTTGGGGCTTTCTCAGTGTTCCTTCTCAACATCTCTGTGGGAGTCAAATTCAGCCCTATATCAGTGGTTTTCTTAGGGAGAGAAGAGTTTCCTACCATCCTCCAGTGGTTTCAAACCTTTACTTTCTCTAAGTATAAGATTCTGTGTGTCTAAGTGTTTCCTACATCCCCCATGTGTAGTTGGCTTTTGCTTCTATCCCTTCCTGGGAACCGGAGAATTTCGTAAAATGGCCACAGCAGATTAAGGATTTTAATGTAGTGGAGGAAAAGATCTGGAGATGTGGGTCAGGTTTCCTTCCTGTGTGGCATTAAAAGTTCCCTGTCTAGTGTTCTGTTTTGCCCACAGTCTTTTGTACAATTCTCAGGAGAGGTCTAATGAAAAGGGTTTGCAGAGAGCAGACTCCCATTAAGATTGGGGATCAAAGTTAACCTTAACTCTCAGGCTAACCACACCTGTCATTTAAGAATTCTCCAGAATATTAGCAGTTTTCTTGCAAACTACTCTAATGGCAGCCACTTCTTCCTCCCTTGCTCTGCCAAAGGTGGAACAGTTCATTATGTCCAATCTCTTCTTGGAGGAATGTGGCACTTCAGGAATTCAGTTCACCTAGTTGCATGCATCTTTGGTGGCTCATGGGCTCAGAAAAAAAGTTATGATTCTGTAGTTTATTCACTCTGTCTTCTCATTCTCTTAATACTGTCTTTTGCAGAAAAGATGTTTTTAATTTTAATGAATTCCAACTTACCATGTTTTTCTTTCATGGGTTATACTTTGGGTCTTGTATCTAAAGAGTCAAGAAATTTAAGGTCACGTAATTTTTCTCTTATGTTATCTTCTAGGGTTTTTATAGGTTTGCATTTATTTATAGTTCTGTGATTCATTTTGTGTTAATTTTTGTGAAAGGTTTAAGGTCGATGTTTATAGAGTTTTGGGAGTTTTTTTGGGCATTTTGTCCGCTTTTTCCAGTACCCTTTGTGGAAAAGCTGTTCTACATTTTTAAATTCTTTTTTTTACACTGTAATTAAATTTGAAAAAAAAAAAAAATTATTGGCCTGTCATTGAGTTAACTGAGCCTTTCTTTGTCTTCATCCTATATTTTGTTGTGTGTCCAATGAGTTTGCATTTTGGAAATTACGTTTTTCAAATCTAGAATTTCCAGATATTCTTTAATCTTTGCACTTTGTCTTGAAATTTTCCATGTCTTCCGTCGTTTGATCCATCCTTCTCTGTGTATGCTTTAACCCACTTATAAATTTGTCTGAAGGGCTTGTCTACTAATTCTTACATCTGGATCATCTGTGTTTATGTCTCTGTTGTCTCCTTTTTCTCTTGCTTATGAATCATAGTTCTCTACTCCTTTGCAAGTCTACAAATTTTTATTCTGTGCTGTACATTGTGGATTTGGGGCATTTTTTTATTTTCCTTCAGTGAATGTTGAGTTTTATTCTGGTAATTTATTGACCATTCATTTTAATCATACTGAGGCTCAGTTTTAGACTTGATAAGATGGATTTATTTCAGTTTGCCATTAGTTCTACAGCACTGTTGCTTTTCTTGGATATGTTCCTTACTCTTAAGTAATGAACCTTTTGGGGTTTCAATGGAAAGCCCAATGTGTTTATCAAGCACCTTTAAGTTGACAAGATTTTAGCTCGAAACTCTGTGTCCCTGACATCAGGCAACTACTGAAATCTATGTTTAGATATTTAGCCACCCAGATGCTGCTTTATGATTTTTTTACCCAGCAAATTTGCAGTTTAGGACTTAGCCAAAGATAGGAGATGGATCTGTGATCATATTTGGTATTTTGGACTTATCCTTCTGTATTTGAATCCTTTTGGGGATTTTCCCCTCAGTTTCAAGCCACTGTGGCAGTTCTGAACTCCAGTCTCTGTCTCTTCAGCCCTGCCTCGTTATGCTTGATTTCTTCCCTGTTTGTCACAGTGAGCTGGGATGTGCCTTCAGGGAAAGTTCAGGTAAATATGTAGTTCACCTATTGTGTTTCTCTTCTTTTATACACTTACAGTTGCCATCTGAAAGGAAACTAAACTCTGTCCTTAATGAATACAGAATTCCTCCCTTCCCAATTATAGTTATCATAAAGTCCCTGTCTGACAATCGCAATGTCTCAACGATCCTGGATCTGTTCTTATGGTCTGTTTTCTTTTCCTTTTTGGTGTTTGGTCATTTGGTTTTCTTTCCTAGTATGCCTGGTAATTTGGGGTGCTGGACATTGAACATGAAAAATTGTAGAGTCTCCAGATGATCTTATCTTACTCGAGGAAGAATTAATTTTCTTCCAAGAACATTTAAAGTACAAGCATGTTACTTTAACAATCAGTGAGTGAGATATTCCAAAGCCATATTTCAGATTGTCAGGCTGAGTTTAAAGCTGTATTAAACAATCGTGTTCACTCAAGGTGAGGAAGAAGGAAGTGTTCACTGGGAAAACATTTGGATCTTATATGATTCTGAATAGGTTCATTTTAAACTGCTACTACATCTGGCACTGGCTATGTTTTATGTCTTCTTACAATTATTAAAAATATATTTCACAGCACTTATCATCTATAAAATACCGCGTTTGAATTCAAGTTCTAATAGAGAAAAAATGTGCCTAATGCTCACCTTAGAGCACTTATACCTTCTCAGACTGTAGGTGTCAGCAGACTTGGGGAGCTGAAACTTCCTGAGAAAGAAAATAGTGCAGCAAAATAAGTTTGAATTGGATTTTTTTAAATAGCCTAAGTAATTTAGCTAGCCAGCATTGAACTCCCAAAGACAATTTACATATTCTGAATCAAAAGTAGTTTACTGAATTGAACATGAATAAATGAAATGTCCAGGTGATAGGTTTATAATTTTCCCTAAAAATAAGATCATTCCTTTCTTTAAAAATCTCATTTTTTATTGGTTTCCTGAATACTCATTTCAAAATGGGGGCTTATGTTATTATGTTTCCAAATTTGGTAGGCTAAAAAGTTCCGTATCAGTTGTTTGCCAACTTCAAATATTGCTTTTTACTGAATGTGCAATGTGTAAGATCAAATTTGATCTGCCCTAGTTAAAGCAGGGATGAAAAAAGAGCCAATTTATCTGTTAAGCAGTACAGGCCTAGGGCCTACAAGCTTTTAGCACCTTCAGAAGATTTGAGAATTGAAAAACATGTCTGGTCTCCAAAAAAAAATAAAAGGCTCAAAATAGAAATTAATAAACATTTCATTGAATATCTGTAAAATATATTTTGTTAACTACCCATAAAAATATCATCAATTTCATCACTTAAGAGAACATTGTATGGATTAGACTTTTCTCATTTTGCAAGAACTCCTGAATATGATTCCTGAGAAATCATAGACAATAAATTAAGTTCCTCATAACCATGCAATTTCAAAAACTATTTACAAATTTTTATTTACTGTGTAACATAGGTACATTTTATTGCTTGATAATATCTTTGAAGAGGAGGTCTTAAAATTTTTATTTACAAATTTTTTACAAATTTTTTTTTTTACTGTGTAACATAGGTACATTTTATTGCTTGATAATATCTTTGAAGAGGAGGTCTTAAAATCGCAGCTCTGGGTTTACAGCTTTTTACAAATTTTTACAAATTTTTATTTACTGTGTAACATAGGTACATTTTATTGCTTGATAATATCTTTGAAGAGGAGGTCTTAAAATCGCAGCTGTGGGTTTCTTCAACCTCCTTCTTTCTGCAGAGGTTAAAGAGATTGCAACTTGAAAACCATAGTAGTTAGTTTTCTCTCAAGCCTCTCTAAACTTGTAACATTCATTATAAGATTAGTCTATCTCAGGAATTACAGATTCGTTTTTGCACAATGAGTAAGAAGGAACTCTCAGTAGCTTCTATGTAGTTTATTTCATGGTTAGGATTGTGAATAGCAATATACAATAGCAGGTATATAAGTTAGGAAATATTTTAGTAAAGAAGTGAAAACAATTCCTGAATGATTTTCAAATTGTTCTTCAACAGCATTACTTTAGACATTTGAAAAACAAACAAAAAAACTAGGCTATACTGAAAGAAGATATTTGAAACTCTGGACTCGCCACTTCTGCATCAGATCACTCCTTATCACCTTACAAAAACTTATGGGAAACTTAAAGAAACTTATGGGAAGTGAACCAAAGTGCACACAAATACAACTGAACTTTTTAGATAAAATACATTATTTTATCTTATCATTTTACCTTTATGATTATGGAAGGGACTTCCCTGGTAGTCCAGTGGTTAAAAATCCGCCTTCCAATGCAGGATACATGGGTTTGAGCCCTGGTCCGGGAAGATCCCACACGCCACGGAGCAACTAAGCCCGTGCACCACAACTACTGAGCCTATGCTCTAGAGCCCGCGAGCCACCACTACTGAGCCTACATGCCACAACTACTGAAGCCCTTGCTCCTAGAGCCCGTGCTTCGCAACAAGAGAAGCCACCGCAATGAGAAGCCCGCGCACCGCAATGAAGAGCAGCCCCCGCTCGCCGCAACTAGAGAAAGCCCGCACACAGCAACGAAGATCCAACACAACCATAAATAAATAATAATAATAAATTAATTATAAAACAAAACATTAGGGAAGTAACAAGACATAGCATCTGGTTATATGTTAAGACACTGAGTTCTGAAAAAGTGTAATCTCTTGAGTTTTTAATTGAATGTCCTAGAAGCCTTTTTTTCTTTTTTCTAAAAGCCTCTTATATTAAGGTTATTCTAGTTCTACAAGTCAAGAGCAGCACATTTCCTTAGCTAGTTTTAAAGTTATTATTGAAGAATAGTGTTGTCCCTTTTTTTTAGTTCAGTGAGAAAGGGTACACTCTCGTATTAGAAAACAAAAACGTTAGAAACCTTTTTTTTGAGAAATTTACAACATAAGATACCATGAAACAGACTTAGCTAGAAGCATTTGCTGTTTAGTCTTGGTAATTTAAGCTGTGAATATAATTTAAGCATAATGTGTTTGTTGAGAAATTGTACCACCTCAGGAGAATTTCACATTTTTAACAAATGTTATTGCTGTGCAGGGCCCTTTTGTATATGTTAGCATTTGACTTATTGTTAAAAATCTGACCCTGATTAGGACGATAAAACCTAAGTTGCTTACTAAGTGCACCCTTTTATTCCTTTGGAAGAGTGATAAAAATACACATGTGGATTTATTTTTCAAAGAGCTGAGCATGAATGTATTTGTCCTTCTTCTTAATATTGACAGAATGCTGTAGTCCAGCAACTTTGCTGCAACCTATTATTACCTGAATAAGCCTTATTTGTTATTCATAAGCTTTCCAGTGCTTACTACTTCATCATTTTTTTTAAACTTTTCATTGTGTATAATTGCCTCTTAAATGTTTTCAAATAAAACTTCTTTACTTATCATTTCTATTCTTTCCAAAATCATTCCCTATAGTCAAGGTGAATCATCGCTACCCTGCTTTTTACTGTTGTGTGCTAAACAAGAATATTTTACTGTGGCCTATGGGACTAATGTCATTTACTGCTGCTCTAAGAGAAATATCCAAGACCACTGAAAGTAGTCTTAGAAGGATTGCTGGAAGACTACTTTTTGGTATGTACAGAATTTTGCAGTATCTGCTTCTACTTGTGCTTGCTATAGATCACAAAGTGATTAAATGATGGTATATAGATTCATTTCTGTATTGAGAACCCTACCGTGACAGAGACCACTGTTTGACTACATTTCTCTCAAAATACAGGGGCTTTTCATGCAGCAAGTATGATAGAACAGGCTTTAATTTTTCTGCTTACTTTATTACTATGAATATATTGAAACATGAAAGCTCAAAAAATTAGGTGTCTAGTTGCCTTGGTTTTAAGGTACAAAGAATTGAAATTATTAGTATCTACTTTGTATTGAGGAAAGAAAATAAAAGGTCTAATCCAATCAAACAATGAACTATTGTTTGATATTAGCTATTCAAATCTGTCAGAAGATTAGATGTGTGGATGCTGGATGCCGGGGCTGCTGCTCAAACACATTCTTTACATGGACCATTGTGGCATAGGAGCACCAGAGGAAAACCGACTTCCATCTTGACCAAATTTCCTGGGTTCTTGTGCATCTGCTGCTAGTTATCTTAAACATGTAAAGAATCAGGGAAATGAATCTCCAGGGACCATGAGACCCACCGTAAATACTAGCTGGGTCATCACGAAGGCACTGAAGGACTCTTAAGATGTGGTCTTGGCTCACTGTGTCTTGAAAGTTGAATAGTATTCACAAGGCATTGGATTCAAGTAGAAGGTTTGAGGTAGGAGATAGCTGTGCCCCTGGGCCAGAGAGCTGGTGTTTGTCAAGTGGAGTAAAACTGAACTTCTTTTTTCACCCAGACACTCCAAGGACAAAGCTAGTGGCAGAAGCTGAACTCTGCTGAAGTAAAGAGATGAGGCGCCCGCTCCTGAGGTCAAGGAAAACTTCCCTGTCTGCACATGCGCAGGAAGGCTCCCTGGGGGGCAAAAAGGGAGGGGCACCACCCCATAATAAGTGTGGACATACCTCCTACAGGCCTTTGTGGTGAGATCCATCTTAGCAAAAAGTTGCACATGCATGTTTGGGAGGGTCCTGGGATGAGTCAGGTGTGAAAAAAGAAAAAGAACAAAAAGGTCAAATGTAAACAAAGAGCCAGAAGGACTGTCCTGCCTAAGTGACTTAAATCACCTCCTCACTGCACGCCTCATTCAGGATGCCCACACTCCTCTCTGGGTATGTATTCTGCCTTGCTTCTGTCTTAAATAAACAAACTGTTTGTCTGTGTGCTCTCCAACATGTTATGCTTTGTCTCTAATAATAAACTTTGTACCTGTTTTTACAGTTTTTGCCTCCTTGAAACATTCTTGCTTTCAAATGGGGTAAGAATCAGGGAACTTGGCTTCTAGCCTCTAGCCCCTGGTGGACTGACGGCTAGGTTCAATCCCTAGAGAGGGAAATAAGATCCTTCTTCAAGACTACTGTCCCTCCGAGAACAGGTTCATGCAATACACATCCTTAGCAAGAGTTCATGCAGTTGAGGCAAGATTGATTACATATCTCATGAAAGCCACAATCTCAGACTACTGATGAAATCTCCTCTTACTTCAGGCCAACAAATCAAGAACTGCTTCCTCGGCAGAAACAAAGTCTACTGAGATAAGGCACTACAAACTCAACCTGGATTGGAGATTTGCCAACTTAATCAGGAAAAGGGAAAGCGGGGTGGGCTACAAAATACAGAAACAAAAGTCAGCTTGTCACCTAACATTGCAATCAGGCTACCATTCATTTGCTCATTCATTCATTTACAGAAAAATATTTGTTTGAGCATCTTATTACATACCAGGCACTGCTGGGACAGTGGTATGGAGTGATGTCTGCTTTGTCTTTGCAACTCCAGTACTGACTGGTTTTATGTGCTTAACACAGTCCTTGCCTTTTAGTTGCATGGCATGTATTCCAGTGACTGCAATATAAGACAGTCTGTTAGAGAGTCATTAAAAATTAGAAGTCACTTTCAAATATTATGCTTCCAATACTTTAAATATTTATTCCTCTTCTCCACCTTTGGCTTTTTCTGACTTTCAAACAGAATTTTCTATTTGTCTGTTATTCTTCCCATTGTACTCGTATTTGAAAATCAAATCTCATATCACAGTGAAAGCATGGCAATCACAATCAGGCAGTAGCTCAAATTTAGATTTTTGATGTCATTTTCAAATAAGATAATATATAATATAATACCCCAGAAAGAGTGACAGAATTGAAAAAAGAAACTTTCATTAGGCATTGTTAAATGTAAACATCTGAAACATAATTTTGGTCACCCTGCTTGGCATTTCTTAATTTTTAATATGCCAAAGATGTTAGAAAATGGTAGTGTTCAGGGTTTCTCTTGACATCTGAGGTGTCTGAATGGATCCCTATGAGTATCTATGGATAATATTTATATATTATGTTTTCATGTAATTGTGACTGTGTTGGTTTCTATGATCAAATCAATGCCTTATTTATTTCTTAGTGATGGTTATTTTGACTAGAGTCTGTTACCAATACAAAAGTAGGTATAAAAATCTACCAGTCTTGAGATTCCTGAAAATAATAAGCACTACTTGTTGGGTTCAACAGTAACACTATTAATGCATTGGGAGGCCTAATGTGTTCTGTGGAGTTATTAGAAAATTAATTAACCATATTTTTTACCTGTTTAGTATCAATTCCAATTATTGGCTCCTCTGTCCATTGGTCAGCAAGCTTCAATATTACTATCTTTCAGTATAGACGGTGGGCTTACACTTATGATTACAGATGAATTTTGTACATATTACAGTTCTTACCTGATGCCCCAGATTGAACAATCTTTTGTCTTAATGGCAACCATGACCAAACCATGAGATCTCCATTGAACAGTCATATAATTGTTCCTAAGAGGATTATCCTAGTGGCTCAGATTCCTGTCCTTGGTAGAATTCTTGAGAGGTTCACTGACTCCAATCACTTATCTATATTCACTTATCTATATCTAAGTCCATTTATTAGGGTATGTGTGCATATGATACCCTTTTTTAGCAATAGACGGTCTTTGTGGGATGGAGGAAACATGTATGCTTATGGAGCTGCCCCTACAGCACTTTATTTTAAATATCAGTAACAGTAATGTGAGAGCATAATAGTTGGAAATCTCCTGCCCTTGGCAACATTCACAGTCCTTCCATCTGCGTTCATTTTCAAGTATTTAACTCAGATTATCTGGTTACAAATCTAGTGCTTTGAGACATTCTGGCTCCTTTTGGTAGAAATACTTTATTTTGACCTTTTGGTTTTCTCTCCATCTCTTGTATTTTTTTCTGTGGAGCACGCTGGGGTAATTTTTGGAGAGCCCAGCTGATAATTCCTTGGCAAAGAACACCCAGTCTGAATATGCTAAAGATGCTAAAATACAGATTGCATATTCAAATGACTGTGGCTTATGTATGTGACTTATATTCTAGTTATTTTACTCCCCAAACTCTTAATAACGACGTTCAGGGACAAAATCTGTTTCTCTTTTGAACTTTGGAAATAAAAAACAACATTTACATGCAGTTTTTTAAAAGCAACATGTTGGGTGAGCAGATAAAGCAATTTAGTTGCTCTTAAATCTGTACTGGATTGTTTTAACAAACTTTAATAATACTAAGATTGCTAAATTGCTGATGCCTCTCCATTTATCTTTTGTTCTAAAGAACTTAGTGGCGCATGTTTATCTTAAAATACTTTCAAAATAGGAGATGAAATTCACATTGTTGCATAGGCAAGTAAATAATATAAACATCACTTTTGATTACTGATGATAAATTGCATTTTTTATAGTTTAGAAAATGATTATCAAACATTAACTTATATTTTGATAATCATCATGATTATTACCATCATCCTGTTCTTCATGATCAATGTCTTCATCAAGGATTCTGGGGAGTTCCCTGGTGGTCTAGTGGTTAGTATTCAGTGCTCTCCTCCCAAGGTTCAAGAGATCCCTCAAGCTGGGCACAGTGCAGCCAAAAAAAAAAAAAAAAAAGGATCTGTTTATTGTTTACACAATACAAAGCAATGCATAAAGTTTTGGGGTTCTTTTCTTTCTTTCTTTCTTTTTTTTTTGGCTGTGCTGTGCGGCATGTGGGATCTTAGCTCCCTGACCAGGGATAAAACCTGTGCCCCCTGTAGTGGAAGTGCAGAGTCTTAACCACTGGACCCCCAGGGAAGTCCCAGCACTACATAAAGAATTGATAGACACAAAATCAACTCTCTGATCTTAAAGGTAATTTACTCCTTTTTTCCTAGTAAATGTATAGATGACTTGAAAATCTATTATCTCAACTTTTCCATATAATAGCAGTGAAATCGGTAGGGTGCCATCTCTATTCCACAAAAGGTAAAACTAGGCCTAAGATAAGTAAAAGTAGTCTCATTCTGTTAATAGCCTAGAAAATTCCCTAGCAGATTATTCTCCTTTGGAGGGAAGGATTGGAATATTTTAGTAACAGAGAGAGAATGTTCTGAAAACCCCTCTAAATAAAGTTCTTTTGTGGACCAATGAGAATACACATATTATCCAAAAAAGATTTCAATCTTTCTTTCAAATTTTAAAACAAGTGAACAAAACCACCAAAGAATAACCTTGCTTTTCTCTGACTATTATATAGAAAAATGGCACTAAAAAAAGATGCCTGAAATCTCAGTGTTCTCTGCTGATTCCAAAATCAGCTCTAGATTCTGTTCTAGTTTGGGTCATTAGACTATATCTCTGGAGAATAATTTCACTAGAGGTCTCTTTGGATTAAAAATGCATCTTGATGACACTTTTTCATTACAATGAACAATCAAATTAGCCTGTATGTGATCCTTTCCAGAATGCATGTAATAGAATAAATTGATATTTACAACAGCTTCTGATTAGAGGCAGACACACCCAAAATCTGCTGCTCTTATAGCAAAGATGAATATCGACATTTCACTTCTATGTCTACCAGTGATTCAGAAACATGTGATCATACCTTCAGCCCTCTTGTTTTTCTGGCTATATATTACTGCATTGAGTTGTCATATTTCATTCCGAGGTTCACAGTTGGGGCTCTTAATCATCACTGTCCGTACTCACACCCTTCCCTTCTCTGTGCTGTCAGAACCAGACTGTTTCTCAGTGTTCTCTTGGTTGGGAGATGATGTTACACTTCACCAAATAACTCACAAATCTGTGCGCATATCTAGGGATCTGATGCCAAACTACTTTGCAAGCATTTGAGGAGCATCAAGATTTGCGCCAACTCTGTCTTCCACCTTAGGTAGAGGGCAGGAGCATGGTGTTTAGTAATCTAAAGGCACACTTCCTCACGCAGAACTGTAGCAAGCCTAGGTGTTTTCTGGATAGCCTAATACTTTCAAACCCTTCAAACCAATATGCAATAGATATTTCTTCAATACTGATTTAAAAGACAGTTTGAGATATGTGTAGGAAACAGATGGAGTTGGAAGACCATGGCTGTTTGCGGTTTTCAGTCTCTATTTCATTTTCCCGAATCGTTCTCCTTTGGTGACAAAAAACAGCCCCCAATCAGAAACACAAGACTTCCTAGTTAACCACACTGATTTTCCTTAGAAGACACCTTGGAGGTTCCTTTTTTGTGAGCACATACCTTGGAGCTTTCACCCCCATCCCTTTGTGACTCACCAAAGTAGTCTTTTCAAATGAGCTTCTCCTCACAAGGAATCTGTTAAAATTTTTTTTCTCCATCTCATTTATATTTCCAGATAATTTTTTATTGCCTGGTGGAGTTTCAAGGCCCTTTATAAATGGTACTCCTGAAGGCTAACCCATAATCCCATTCTGCCCTTACCGCCAATTAATTTCCTATCGGCCTCAAGCTTCCACAGTTTGCAGGAGACACAGATTATTGGTAAAAATATTTCAGTACAATCCAATCCTTTTCATATAACAATAAGTGGGGGTCCCAAGAAAAGAAATTGTTTACCCAGGGTCTGCGAGCATCTGTAGTGTCAAAAGTAGATCTTCTGATCCTAGGTTAGTATTTGTTCAATGACTCTAATTAGATTAAAAAATTATATGACTGAAGGAAATAAAACAAAAAGTTATCACATACCCTTAGAGGTTTACAACAATCTTATTAAAGCTTATGCAGGATCCCTCTTGATATCTTAACCTGTAATTTAGATTCTCTAGGACATATTTCGGGGCTTTAAATAAACTTTAAAATTTTCCCTTTTCCCCTCTGCCTGGGAACCCCTTACATCCTTCATCTAGTTAATTTCTATGATTTCCTGTATGGCATCTCAGGTACCACTTTCTTGAAGAATCTTTGTTTTGACTATATCAAAATTTTTTTTATACCCTAATAGTTCTTCTGAGTAGCACTCATCTCAACTGTAATTAATAGTAATTTATATTTGTTTAACGTTTTGTCTTGTATATGTACTGCAAACTCTGACGAGATCAGATACCATATCTGTTTTGATTATTTCTTCTATATTTCTTTTGAAGATCATACTAGCTTTGATCACAGGTTTTGACTTATGACCCAGGCTCCATCAATGAGTCCTCATACCTGTGTAATTGATCTGGGGAGTGGCATACAATCAGTGGTGGAATTGTCAAACTGTAGGTGGTGAGGAAGATAACATTTGTCCTCCTGGCTGGTAGGATGTAATCCCAGAATTATCTAATGCCCTGGATCCATCCTCCTAGGAGCAGCTGCCCTGAGTGAGATCAATGTGCATAAACAGGGAAGACTGTAAGGAAAAGGGAGGAGGGGATGGTGGAGAGGGGAAGGAAGGGAAGAGAAGAGAGGAGAAGAGAAGAGCTGTTGTAGTCTCCGGACCAAGATATCCCCAAGAGGGCTCCATTTCTGCCCCTGTCATAGTACAGTTAAATGAGTAAAAAAAGCAAATTTTAATTTTTTTGTTTATTTTGCTTAACCTAGTATGAGTTGAGTTTCTTTCTCCTGCAACCACGTCTCTAACTAATAATTCACTGTATTTATAGCATCTCACAGACACAGTGTCTCACACACACTCAATTCTTAAATAAAGAATGAATACATGTATATTTTTGGGTTTGATTATGAAAACTAACCATCACAAGAAGTGGCTTTAATTCATGTTTTGTGGATCAACTGAGATTTAAATGTGCAAAATATTTGATAATCCTATTGATTAATGACTTATAAGACTTTAGAAGAACCTTATAAAGCAAAGTTACATATAACTATGAAATTAATGGTAACTTATCAATGACATTTTGTTTATGAATCCAACAAAAACCTTACATTATGACTTCAAATTATAGAAGTTAAAAACTAAATCAAAATAAGCAGGATACCAAACAAATAAAATCTACCTCAGGAATTCAGACACTTCGTAAACCAGTCTCACAACATGATCCAGTGGCTGATGTGTTAACTCTTAGTGTTTGAGAATAAAGAAATTTATGACTCTTTTTGTCTGAACTTGTTTCTTCATCTGTAAAATGGAGATAATAATTATGGCATGGACATTTATCACACATGGAATGTATGCAAATCTCATTACTATTAGTACCCCTATTCACTTTGGAGGAATACTTGATTGTATGAGTTTTTGAGTAGAAAATCATGTTTATTCCACTATAGAATATGAAGATGCCAGATTCTTCTTTCTTCCCCACTGTATGACTTTGACTTGGCTAACAAAATGCTTTTTCCCTTTTTTCACTTGATCCAAGTATTTGGGAAGTTGTAAGGCATTCATTTAAGGAGCACTAATAGGGTACTAAACAGTCATTGCTTCTAGGAGACTCTTGGGATTCTTATAGCTTATGCCTCTGGAGATAATCTTGCTTTCTTTTCTAACCCAGAATCTGTAGGTCTTACTAATTCTGTTAACTCCCTAATATCTTTTTAATTAATTCCATTCTGCTTGATTTATCCAGAATCTGGTTGTGCAGTGAGAATGCTAAATAATATAAATACCTACTCTGAAAGAGCTTCAGTCAAAATTAAATAAGAAAATTCTGCAGGACACTTAATGGAGAGTTTGGTTCATGAACCTATTGCTATAACCTAGTGAACAGCATGGTTCCTGGCATATAGTAAGACTACTAAATATTTGTTGAATGGATACATAAATTACAGGGAAATTGAGAATGCTAAACTACAGTGCAGCCTCATACAATTTTGCATGCTTTATGAAAAAAGAAATTCCATGTCTTGTGCTTAATGTGTACACTACACTGCATCCATTTGTGTTTAAATTGAAATTCTCAGTATCACAGAAATCATTCCTGGAAACAGCTTGGATTCCATGCCCTGAAACTTGCTTATGGCCCTGGGAATTAGATATGCTAATCCACTTAAATTGGGGGTGGATTTAGCCTTTGTGCTTCAGTTGAAGCTGAACCCAACCCCAACTTAAGTGGATTAGTACACCCAAATCCCAGGACCACAGGTAAATTTCAAGGCATGGGAACCACGAAGGGCCAATTAGTTATGAGTAGACATTTAATGAGGGCTTCTTAGAAAGAAGCTTCCTTGCACACTATGAGAGCTATGAGAAATAATGCTCTCTAGACTTGCAAGAAGAGAACACAGTAATCTGAAGCTGCTGGGGGCCATTTTGTTACATCATTAAGAGGAAACAGCTACTGCAAAGGGTGAAGCAAATATATAGAAATAAATTAGGTTTTTGTAATCTTGTTGGCCAGCTTGATTCTGATGAACTTTTAGTTCTTATAAATACTTGTATCATTAGCTACCTTTTTGTCTAATCCTATCTGAACAAGACATTCTTTCATTTATTACCAGTAGGTACCTAATGACTCATCTACTTTGCCTGAACTCAGATTAAATTGAGTCCTTTGTCAGATACTATCTGGTCTAAACCTATAATAATCACCAAGTGTTTCTTTTCTACCACATAATATTTTCTCTTTTAAATCATCCAGGTGTCTCTGTGGTTGCCAATAAAGGATGCCCTTGGGGTATAAGTGTTAGAATTCTTTCACTTCCAAGTGACAGAAAATAAAGTCAAATTAACTTTAACAAAAAAGGGAAATTTATTGCTCATATCACTGAAAATTTTAGAAAAAAGTTTCATCTGGGGATTCAAGTCCTACTGACAAGTCATACTCTACCTCCATCCATTGGCTCTGTACTCCATTAGTTTAATTCTCAGTCTCCATCAAGTGGCCAGCTGACCATCAGCAGTTCCATCCCTACATCATTCTGCTTCCAAGGTGAGTAGGAACAAAAACAAGTTTCTATTTGACTAATTTAGAAAAGTAAGTCTTATGTCTGATCTCTTTGACCAGAATTGGGTCACCTCCCTCTATGAAATGTTTGCTGTGGTAGAGTCTATGATTTGGCAGGCTTAAGCCACATGTGCACTCAGAAGGTGAGAGAGATGGAGGTAATTCTGCCTGAAAATCTTGCACTGAGACTGAGAAAAAGGGGGATTCATTGTAGGACAACTGGGGACCTTGGTAATAGGCAAAGTGGGGATGGATGAGAAATGGCAGACAACACTGAATAAGCAAAAGCCAAATTCTAAGCACTTTATAGTTATTCAGTTGCCCCTTCGTTTCCACGAGGGGTTGGGTGGGGGGGTTGGTTCCAGGACCCCCTGCGGATATCAAGATCCGAGGATGCTCAAGTCCCTTAGAGTTGGCCCTCAGGCACCTTGTATCCAAGGGTTCTGCATCTGTGGATTCAACCAACCACATGGCTACTGAGGTGACCTATATTTTGAACTATAGCCCATATACTTAATACAATTTTAGAATTAGACAAGACCTTAGAGTTTTGGCCTTCTCAGAAGTGGAAGGTATTTTTCAAGGCTCATATAACCAGCTGGTAACAGAGCCAAGTTTAGAACTCAGGACCCCTCACTCTCAAGAAAGTTCATTTTTTGGTATGCCTCTAGAATTATACAAAGAGCATGAACTGTAAAGCTAGACAAATCTGAGTCTCAGTTTCTCCTTCTGTTAAATGGAAATAAGCTTATTTAGGGGATTAAATTAGATATTCATTGCCTTTGAAGCACCAAGTACATAGTCTGGGAGAAAGGACATCCTATCATGACTCTCATTGTATTTTGTTCTTTAACAAAGTTTTTTTTTTTTTTTCCATGCCCAAAAGATCATGTGCCTAAGTGGTACTATTCTCATTTTGTGGAAGACAGAGCTATCTTTTCTACACATTCAGCCCTAATGTCTTCAACACATTCACAGAAATCTTTCAAGGAATTTATTTCTAGAACACACATTGTCCCTAAGTCCAAGAGCAAGTTTTACCCAAAAGGCCAACAAGTCTCAAAACTAACAAATAGCTAGTTTAAATATTCAAGGATACTGGACTGTTTCCCTGGGTCCACATTTAAACATGAATTACCTTTGTCATGTTACTCAACTTCCCTGACCTTTGTACCTTTGTCTGCAAAATGAGAATGACTTTCCACTCTTCTACACAGAGTTATTGGGATATTTAAGTATGCTACCATAGGTGAAAGCATTTAATAAACTGTAAAGCACTATAAAACTTTAAGATACACCATACTATATTTTATTCATGTTAGTAAAGCTGATAGATAATATAGTCTCCTTTGCATTGCTATGCATTTACCACTGATCTGTACTTACAGGCCAACTGTTGAGTAGGTTGAACAAGATGAAATTGCCATTTTTACTCTCTATCAAGGATTTAATTAATGCAAGTTATAAGTATTTTTTACTGTTTATCTCTTTTGTGGAGGACAAAGTTACTTCTTCCCTCTTTCCTACATGTATGGATGAATTGTGGAAAGGAAAGAGGGACTCTGGTTCCTTTCCTTCTGTTACTTCTTTATCTTTCCTCCCTCTTTTTAATTTTTTTTTTAACAGTTGAAATAATTTCCTCTTATCACTGGTTCACAACCTTGGTTAAAATCTGAAAGACTTGGGAGCTTTAAAAAATCCTAATGCCCAGCCTATCCCTCAAATCAATGACATGGGTATGTCTGCGGTTGGGACCCAGACATTAGTATTTCTTAAGCTCTCATGTAATTTTAGTTCCTTCCAAGCTTGAGAATCATTGCTCCAGGCACCACACATAGGCAGCAAACTTCCAACTTCCTTCTTATTGCAAGATGGCCCAGTACATGGACTTAACTAAGAAATGGTCACAGGAGTAATATGTTCTTTTCCAGGAGGATCTGAGGTTTAATTCTGACAAAAAAAAAAAAAAAAATCAAAGATTGATACCAATTTTATTTTCTATGACAAGGTCTTACTTTCAATTTTCTAATGTTTGTAGTGAGAAATAAAAGGAATAGCAAATTTCCAATGATATCTTCTGTGTACTCTGTAGAAACTATTATCACTTTCCTGAAAATCATATTTTCACCTCCAAAGGTGTATTTCCATGGTTTGTTTGGTAGCATAATGGTTCCAGTGTGCGATTCACACTTTCAAAATAAGCCATGCCACACTTTGCTCACGTGCCTTTCTCTCCTAAAAGTTTTCACCTGCAATTGCATCTTTTAAAGGCATGTTTGCTACCTTTCATGGTGTGAAATATAAATGCCAAGGAAAAAACAGCTAGGAAGGGAAAATCAGGCCTGAAAGCTTATAAGTAAGACCACAGAAATCCCCGATAAAAGGCTTGGTCCTATATTCTCTTTTGTTTATAATTCAACTCAAAGAGCAGTCAACAAGCCACCATACCAGAAGACCAAAATGAGAAATTTTGAGGGCCACTGCCCAGAGACAATCTATTTAGATAGAGGAAAAGAAGTGTATTGCAACAGGTTTATGTGACTGAGATACACAGTAGGAGCTTCCTGAGATCACAAAGCTTGAAATTTCAAATTCCCAAACCTTTCTGTCTAGTGGCCTGCATGGAGAAAGGATTGTATCTCCCTGTGGTTTCTGATTTACGTGCAGTTAGAACATCAAGTATGTCATCTTACAGGGTTTAAGCTTTGTTCATACTCATGTTCAGTGCCCAGAATTATGTTTTTCTTTGGTGAGTAGAAGAAAATTAAAAAAAAAAAAGAAAATTATCAAAGAGAGGTTTTGGAAGATTGTTTTATTTATGATAAACAACTATAGTTGAAGCTATTATTTTTTTAACTTATTTAAAAATTTTTAACTTATTTAGTTCAAAATTCACCAGATGGTACCCACCCCCTGATTTGAAAAAACAAAAGGAAAGAAAAAAAAAATCTCTAATCAAATAGAGTGCTTAAAATTTAAAGAAAAGAAAAAAAATAGAATATACTTGGAGGACAAGGAAAGAGAATGGTGACTGGAAGCCAACTCTGAGCTTGTCCTGTTTTTCTTCACAAAGCTCAACTCTAAGCCTCTGGACAGGGAAAATGATAGGATATCCATTTCATAGGCTTGATTTAAAAAAAAATCATCTTGTGATCTTAGCCCCATCCAGTGTCAATAAATAATGTTGACTTAACAAGCAAATGCTGTGGAAACGATGCACATTTAGCACATTGGACAACATCAGTAAGGGGGTTAAATATCTGAGGGATATTTGTTAGAGGTTGGCTCTAAGAGGCCTTTTGCAGGGCAGTGGAGACTGTCGTACACTGGAAAGCCAATACTCATCTGAAGTGGACAGCCGGTATAGAAAGCCAGCCGACTGTGGCCATATGAAAATGGGAAGGAAGGCTTTCTAGATCTTCTTGGGTTTTTTTTTCGGTTCTTTGCTTTTCAAGAGAAGCCAGAAATCTGGAATTTTATGTGAAAAACTTCACACTATGATTACTTGACATAACTGATTATACAATATTGGGAGTTAACTGAATTTTTTAAAATGTGGGATGCATAGTATATAATTAAGGATTGAATATGGTCTATGGGTCACTACTTAATTGACATCTTATTTCTTTGTATTTTAATCACTCAACTGTATAATTTATTCTTCCAGCTCTCATCAATTTATCTTGAACTGATTCTCAATTCTACTTTGACATGTATCCAAAGTTGTTGTATGGGATTGACTTATGATTTAAATTAAGTTTATAGAATTTAGTGAACTTTTCCTCATCTGTATAATGGGAACGTTAATAGGATAAAGGTTATTTGGGGCCTTAAACGACTTAATGTACACCAACCCCTGTACCCTTGTAAGTGATAAGTGCCTTTACTATAAGTCTATATTGAAATAACCAATGCATATATACAATGATTTTTCCATAGAGGATGCTTTTAAAATATGAATTGATTGATTGATTGGTAGATTGGTACGTTTATGGCAAAAAAAAATACCCACTAAAGAACTTTTCTCAGCCTGTTCCACTTGTATATGACCTAATATTAGAAGGATGTGATTGAAAACAGTAAGATTTTAGTTTTAGTTTCTGATAGCATGTGAAAGTTTAATTCTTGAAATAATTATAGTATAAACATTTTCACAATAAATAAAATATGTCTAAATAGCTTCATAAATATTTAAACAGTTAATCCACAAAATCCCACCTGTGATCTCCAGGCAGCATAATTTGAAAGCAGGAGCATTTTCTTAGTATCATGTACACCATTAGGACACATGTTTACACAAATGCAATGCTCTTCTCAAGCCACCTAAGCCACTTTCCATTCACTGGGAATATAACTGGTTCTTCTCTGGATCTGTAGCTCAAACGACTAAAGAAATGACAAAGCCGGGAAGGTAGCTTTTTGCAGGGGTAATAAAAATGATAAGTAGTTCTTCTTTTCTCAATGACACAGTAAATTTAGATATTAAGAAAATCACCTCCCCTTTGAAGATTATTTTTGTCAACTTTAAAATAAATGGATCGACTCAATGATCTCTCTCCTAGTCTGAAAAACCTGTGATTATAGTAGTAATAGCAGATCCATATAATTGTAATTATAAAAACAACACATTTTCCCCCCCTTTTCAGGTCCATTGGGGGGAAAAAAAGGTGTAGTTACCATGCAGAAATACATGCTCCTTTCCTTCAAGGAGCTTAACATTTAAGAGGGAATGTCTACATATGGGAAAAATCATACAAGAAGGAAACACAGTCTGGGGAAAATAACAGAATGTAAAACATTTTTCTATTTTTCCTGAAAAGACTTCGTATCGAAGCTAAAATCTGAAGGCAAAAAGAAAAACTTTATGGAATAGGTTCATTTAGGAAAAAAAAAGAAAAAAAAAACTTGAAAAAGGGAAGTAACAGATTGAGCAGCTAGAGGCTCTGAAGAAGGAGCAAATAATTTA
The DNA here is from genome assembly GCF_008692025.1 of Phocoena sinus. Classification (NCBI taxonomy): domain Eukaryota; kingdom Metazoa; phylum Chordata; class Mammalia; order Artiodactyla; family Phocoenidae; genus Phocoena; species Phocoena sinus. Next base: position 13,841,525 of record NC_045773.1, read on the forward strand.
AAGATTAGTGTATGATTTTAGGAAAGAGTAGCAAGCAGAGAAGAGAAGAGTAAGAAGTGAGAAAACCCTGCTTACACAATTTTTAAATTCAGAGATGGACACGGCAAAATATAGTAAAGATACACTGAATTCTTCAGAACCGTTTGAGTCTACAGTCCAGTGACTACTTCATTTTTCACCGTCAGGAAAGTTGATTTCTCTGTGTCCTTCTCTACAGAAATCAGGTGAGGAGTGTTAGCCTATTTTCACAGGCTAAGAAAACATTAAAAGATGGCAGGGGTTAGTATTAAATTATTCATGTGAAAGCCAATTGTCCTAAAAAGTAATGCTATAAAAAAGTTCAGACCCTACAGAAATCGCTCCAAGCTCAACAGAAATATTTTGAAGTCCTGGTAGTATTTTTCTAATATAGCAGGGCAGTGGGAATGACATTCTTTGATCATCAAAGAATCAAAGGGCACTGGGAAGGACACGGCTTTGCTCTACTGAGTTTCTCTACCTCATCATATGCACATTACATTTGGAAGACACTGAAACTTAATTTATAAACTTTATACACTATCATAAATGTTGCATGTAATATAAACATGTGGATGCATCTATGCATGCACCTTATGAATGTAAATTGGCTTCAGGTTCATGAGCTCAAAGTTGTCCTAGATAGTTACTAGAAATACAAAGAAAAATAGAAACACACTAGTAGGAGATGAGTAACTTACTCAGTTCATGACACATCAAGTAGAAAAACTTGACCTAAGAAACACAACTAACAAGGCTGATCTAACGATATTTGGATGAGCTTCAGTTTGCTACAAAGGGAAACAAATATCTTCTTTTTAACAGCACATGAAGCATTCATAAAAAGTAGACAAGTACTGGACTATAAAGTAAATTCTGATAAATTTATAAAAGTAGAATTAATACAGACACTATTTCCTGATCATGGTGCAAGAAAAGTATGAATAAATAATAAAATTTGTACAAAAAATTCTTTCACTTGGGAATATAAATACTCTTTTTGACCAACTCTCAGTTCAAAGAGGAAAAAACAGAACTGAAGAATATTTACAAAAAAATGAAAATAGACATGATACCTATAAGAACCTAAGGGACACAAAAGGGAAACTTATAGTTGTGAAACTTATATTGATTTTTTTAAAAAGAAAAAAATGAGGAAAAATAAATTAAGCATCAGATACAAAAAATAGCATAAACTGAAGAAATGAATAAGTATGAAATTTATAATAATGGTAAATTCAAGAATAAATTTTTGTGAAAACTTCCAAACAATAGAAGTAATGTGCTCATTAAAAGATTATGGTAGGAAGACAAGTAAATGAATAAACTACTAAATAGTCTAATCAAGAAAAAGGAAAAGGAGGACTAACATCAGCAAGATGGTAGCCTAGGAGGTACCAATGCTTGTCACCTTACAAAAACAATGATTAAATAACTAACCGCCAACAAAAATAGCTTGAGGAGAGCTCTAGAGCACACTGGAGAAACTGGAGTAACCAACTGGAATGCAAAAATGGAGGATGGCAATATAGAAAAGTGTAGGAAGAATTTAAATTACATCACTACATCTCCCCGTCCAGCACAGCTTAGTGCCAAGAGGAATACCTTCAGCTGCAACCTCCCCGCTGTGGGGTAAAACAAGAGCAGCTTTTGCCAGTGATGTAGACACTCACAGTTTTTGACAATAACGACCCTTGCAGTCTTCATCAACACTAAGTCCAGTTGACAGAGCTGCCCAGAGTTCACACTGCTGCATCCCACTGGAGAAGGAGCCACCACTGCCTCCCTATTCCAGGCTGCAGATGCCACTCCTCTGTGACCCCAGGCCTACTGCCACCGTGCACACACCATGCACCTCAGTGCTGCTATAGCTCTGTGCACGCCCATGGCACAGACACTGGTGCTGCCACTGTCCTGAGCATTTTCACACCCAGTTCCAGCGCTGCCCCTGCTCCATCTGAGCCTGTGTTCCAGTTCCTAATGCTGTTGCTGCTGCATGCATACTCACATCCTGGATCCTGGAGCTGCCACAGGCATGCCCTTGTCCTGGTCCTCAACGCCACTGCTCCATGCATGCCTCTGCCCTGGACACTAGCACCTCTGCCATTTGTACAATCAAGCCCTGGCCTGCAGCACCAAAAGGCTTCCCCTCAGCCATGATTTCCCCCCGTGTGTGCAAAGAAGAGCAGGAACACCCTTTGCCACTGAGGACCTCAGTAGCCTTCGCTGCTGCCGTGCACATCTGTAGCCTTGGCCACCAAGGATCCCTACATCCTTCCCCAAAGGCTGACCTCAGCTAATGGAGCTACCCAGAGTCTACACTGCTGTACCCTTCCATCACCCAGAGCTGAAAACACTGCACCCCAACCAGCAGGCTGTCATACCCACCTGTAAGTGAAGACTGTTCCCTACCAAAGCCCATCCATAAAGTCTGAAAGAGGTGACTGAGGAAAAGGAAGGTAACTGAAAGAGGAAGACTGAGGTTTTCATATGCACAGACATGAATACAAGGATACAAGAAACATGAAAAATCAAGGACACAGGATATATTCAAAGGAAAACAATAATTTTCTAATAACTGATCCCAAAGAAATGGAGATTTATCAATTGCCTGACAAAAAGTTTATAACTGGTACTACAGAAAAGACACTGAAAGAAATCTATTTAAAAGGCAGATCAATACTTAATTGGCTTTTTTAGGGATAAAAACTAAAGTGTCATTGAAATTTTATATTGAAAAATAAAACTAAAATTTATGAAAAAATGAATTATCTCATTTAATAAAGTGTAGGTTCTAATTTCAATTATATATTAATTTTTTAGTGAGGACAAAAAAATGCATCAAACGTTGATTTCTTTTTTTCTCATACAAAATTTCCAACAATAGCGATAACACAGTATACCATTCTTTACTTCTTAACTATTCCGGGAAAATCATAATGAGGGTCGTTTTTGAAGAATAATTTGGAGGTGTCTCAAGTTTTCAGAAATTTCTTCAAGGGTTCCTCATAGCCCTTTGGGTCACAAAGCATTCTTACTTGAATCGTCTATTATCTCTCTGTCCGCATTGGTTTTTCTCTTCAATTTTAACTGGTCTATCTCTGCCATATCATCAATGGCTTTGCCTGGAGTTGCCGAGTTCTCCATAATTATCTTCAGTGACTTCTTGATATCTTGCCTCTTGTACAAGATTTGCAATTGTTTACTGCATGTTAATAGTCTGACCTACAAATACACTGATGATAGTCACAGATACACAGAATAAGTTGAGAAGAATGTTTGAGTGGAGGTTAATTTTCCAAATGGTCAATTCATTAGTGAATACTGTGCAGTGATCACTTCTTTCTTACATGGTAGCTACAGGCTTGGGCTCAAATAAATGTTCTGATAATGAAGACTCAGAAACAACTTAGTAACCTGGGAATAACCTTTTTACTGGAAACTTCTAGAGAATAAGTGTGATTCTTTTACACACTGACAATGCATTTTATATAAAATTGCTCAGACCCAGAGAAATTTACAACTCTTTATTTCCTCTTAATTTGATTACATCAGTGTAAAAGCCTCCCTTATTTCTTCTTCCAGTGATAGGAAAAAACTACCTAGTAAATCCAAGAGTAAAAACATCATGTAGGCTCTCACAATGATTTTCTCCACTGATGATCCCTTTTCATAAATAGACTGAAATTATTTATCTATGATACCTCAAATTTCACTAATAAAACTGCTCTTAAATAAAAATGAAATAGAGACATATTTTATCATTGCAATACTCACCTTCCAAAGCAACAAGCTAACCATTATCTAAATGGTTTTATTTTCTAAATCACCATTTATTTTTATTTTCTGAAAATGATGTGAACAAATGTTATTTTAAAATAGACTCCTAGAAACACAAATACCATATGATATCACTTATATGTGGAATATGAAATACGACACAAACAAACTTATCTAAGAAACAGAAACAGACCCACAGACACGGAGAACAGACTTGTGGCTGCCAAAGGGGAGGGGAGAGTGGGGGAAGGATGGATTGGGAGTTTGGGATTAGCAGATGCAAACTATTAGATATATAGAATGTATAAACAACAAGGTCCTACTGTATAGCACAGGGAAGTATATTCAATATCCTGTAATAAATCATAATGTAAAAGAATATGAAAAAGGTTGTATATATATATATATATATATATATATACGTATATATATATATAAAACTGAATCACTTTGCTGTACAGCAAAAATTAACACAAGATTGTAAATCAACTACACTTCAATAAAATAAGTTTTTTAAAAAGACTCACAACAGCTACTCCATGATGCTTAGACACTAAAAAAGAAAAAACAAAACTCCTAACCTGTTAAAATTTAATTGGAATCATGCTTGGAGATTTTAAAGGCCCCTGGATTTGCAAGCATTGGGCTTTGAAAAAAAGAGTAAAAAGATACTTTTAAGAATTCCAAAATATAAGCTTTAAAAATAACATGGGAAGATTGTAAGAGTCAGCAAAGAATTTAAACTATAAGCTACAGAACAAGGAAAATGTATGGTGTGATCACGTTCTTCCTGCCCAATGTAAGTAAGATTTTTGACTATCTAGAAGCAATGGGATTTAGAGTGGGATGAGACAGGAGTATAGATGCTAATGGATGCCTAAGAAGGGGATTCTTATTCTAACTTTTCCACAAGTTTGTGGGGGGGACAGTCCAGAGCAGAAAAGCTTATATCATGGAAGACAGACAACCTCTTACCGATGCCTGCATCCAGAAGACACTGAAGCACGAGGACATTTGTGTAGTAGTAGAATAACAATGACTGTAAGAGATTTCTAGACCTGAGGGCAGTTTAAATAGCTCAGTCAGGTGTGGAGAAGGCAGCTAGCAGTCCCTGAACTAAACAAGGATTAGTATAGAAATGGACAAAAAGAAGCCTCAAGTTCAGACCAGAGGTATAGAGGCATGGGCTTTGCTGATAGGAAGCAGGAAAGACAGGGGGCTGGCCCTCTAAGACCAGGTGTTGACTCACACCTCGACAGAGGCAACGAGGAACAAAGTCAGCGCATAGAGCAAAAGCCAGGATGGTGTAATATGTCCCTGCTCTACACATAGGACTCACACTATCATGGAAGAGTGGGCAAGAGGAGGGGAAGGGGGAGAATCTTATATTTAATTATTTACCCAAAAGTGACTGAGTTTTAAATAAACAATGATTGAAACACTTCAAATTAAATTAACAAGTGTAATTATTTTCAGTAATTCACTGAAATGGGAAATCATGAGCTACGTTGAGTTCAGTTACTGAAAAAATAAAATTACGTATTTTCTGACCAATGTTGTCCATATAAATTTCAACATCACCACATGTTGACTTGACCCAGCATATCTCCATCTAGGAATTTGTCCAAGAGAAACATATGCTCACACAAATAAGCAAAGATTTGTGTGTAAGAATGTTAATTATAGCTTTTAATTTTACGGTAAAAAGCTGGAAGAAATCCAAATAGCCAGGTTACAGGGATTTTTGAAAATGAACTGTGGTATATCCACTGTACATATAATAGTATTCAGCTGTCAAAAATAGATACTCAGGAATTAGCATTTTGAGGGACTTTATTGAAATTTAATTGAGCTGATTTGGCAAGTTACAAAGAATGTAAACCTTTGGTATTTATTATGAGTGAATTGTATTTATTATAAGGTGAATTGTTGACTATCATATAATGGAATAGATGGTCACAAGTAGACTTTTTTTCCCCACATCTTTATCGGACTATAATTGCTTTATAATGTTGTTAGTTTCTGCTGTACAACTAAATGAATCAGCTATATGTATACATATATCCCCATATCCCCTCCCTCTTGAGCCTCCCTCCCACCCTCCCTATCCCACCCCTTAGAATCCTCTGTTTAAAGAAAGCTGCTTTCACATATGTACTGCATTAGAGAGTCTTTATTTTAAATGTACCAACCTATTTGAAATAGTTACTTTTGCTTGAAAACTTTGTGATCAGAGGACATAACCTTAGCTACTCATTGCATCATTATTTTGAATATGAGAGAACAGTATTAAGATGTTCTTACTTCATAGGATTGCTGTGAGATATCAGTAGGCTTTATTTAACTGAATTACAAGTAAATCCCCTAATGCTTGGGGAATAAGGGGTTCTCTTTAATTAAATATTTCTTTTTACTCAGAGTTATCAAATAAGCCACACATGGTTTCAACTTTAAGGTATTTGAAAAATGTTTTTTTAAAAAATGTAGTAAGAACAAAAACTGGAATAGAACATAACTTAATTTTTATTTATTTTTAGAACCTTATAGTGTTTCAGAGTCAGGGGAAAAAAACTGTTAGATACCAACCAGAGAGGTATGGCACATAGACTGAAAACCATTTAGCCTTCTTGAATTTACCTAGTGTATTACTCTGCTAGGGCTGCTATAACAGAATACCATGGAATACCATAGGCTTAAACAACAGGGATTTACTTCTCACAGTTCTGCAGACTAGGACGTCCAAGATCAAGACACAGGCCAGTTTGGTTCCCTGGTGAGAGCTTTTTTCCTGGCGTGCATGTAACTGTCTTCTCACTGTGTCTTCACAGGGCCATCGGGGGAGGGATGGGAGCATGCTCTGGTCTCTGTTCTCCTTATAAGGACGATAATCTCATTATGGTGGTCCCATCCTCATAACCTCATCTAAACTTAAGTACTTTCCAAAGGCCCTACTTCCAAATATCATCACATTGGGGGTTAGGCCTTCAAACTATGAAATTTGGGAGGGACACAATTCAGTCCACTGGACCCGCTTTACAAAGGGGAGAGCATCAGCCCAGAGGGGGAAGAAATTTACTAGCCTGGAATTGGTGAAGCTCAGCTGAGTCCCAAGGCTCCTGATTCCTGGTCACTAAATTCTCTAGTACTTTATCAGACTCTCTTGTAAGACACATTTCCCTTTCTTGTTTACTATCATTATTTGCCCATAAATCACATTGATACTACCAAATTGTAAATTCCCTGAACAGTGAATCCATATCTACAGCATCTATTGATTTGATGTCCATATATTATTTTATTTTCCATAAAAATTAAGTGTAGATTCTGGAGGGCTGTTGTATTTCTGAATTTTCTAGTTGTTGTGAATTCAAATACATTGAGATTTACTGCACTATTTCCATGATATATTTTATCCTTATTACTTTTGTAATATTGATATTTTATACAGTCTTACATTAATTAAATTTTGAGCAATAGCATTTATTATACATTATATATGTCTATTCTCCATGTTGCTAATCACTAGTGTTATAACTATGAAACGGAACTTTTCCTTATGTGGTTTTGGTTATATTATTTTTCATTAAAATTTAGCCTATATAGAAGGTGTATGGAACATGACAGTGCTATACACTGTGTCTCTTTGGTTTACTCCTTGGACATACGCTTTACATACAAAAGTTATTTCAGTTCACCATATGTGATCCATATTTAAATGCAGAAATGGAGCCTCACAGGAGATGTATCAAAATAGCACATGCAAACATTTACTATTTGTGCTAGTAAATGGATCTTTAGCAGAAAACTCAGCAACTACCATACGCAGCAGCTGTTATTCAGGGGACCAAAAATAACGTCCTGGAACAATGCAAGCTGCAGTTTCAGCATATTTGAACCCCATCCACTTTCCAAAATCCATTCAGATGCCTAAAAGCCTCTTCATTTGCAATTAACCATTGTAATTGTTCTGACCCAGACTTGCTAGGTAGTGAGAAGCACTCCAGGAAAAGATTTCCTGAGCTATCAGGTAATGGCCAGTGGGGGAGAAAACAGTAAACAAATTGTCTATTCTCCAGGATAAGTTTTGGAACTCAAAACAAAATATTTTTTTAATAATCCTTGGATGGTCAATAGGGCTGAAACAATACCTTGTACAATTTAAGAATATCAACCAGTTTATTAATCATATGTCTCTCTGAAATGCCACAAAACGGCTGTTTTCTTTTTTTTTAAGGCACATCTGCTTTCATTTGTGAGTATACCAGCATTTTATTTATTTATCTTTCTATTTAACATCTTTATTGGAGTATAATTGCTTTAAAATATTGTTAGTTTCTGCTGTATAACAAAATGAATGAGCTGTATGTATACTTATATCCCCATATCCCCTCCCTCTTGCATCTCCCTCCCACACCCCCTATCCTACCCCTCTACATGGTCATAAAGCACCAAGCTGATCTCCCTGTGCTATGAGGCTGCTTCCCACTAGCTATCTGTTTTACATTTGGTTGTATATATATGTCAATGCTACTCTGTCACTTTGTCCCAGCTTACCATTCTCACTCCTTGTGTCCTCAAGTCCATTCTCTATGTCTGCGTCTTTATTCCTGCCCTTCCCCTATGTTTGTCAGAACCTTTTTTTTTTTAGATTCCATATATATGTGTTAGCATACGGTATTTGTGTTTCTCTTTCTGACTTACTTCACTCTGTATGAGAAACTCTAGGTCCATCCACCTCACTACAAATAACTCAATTTCATTTCTTTTTACGGCTAACTAATATTCCATTGTATATATGTGCCACATCTTCTCTATCCATTCATCTGTCGATGGACACTTAGGATGTTTCCATGTCTTGGCTATTGTAAATAGAGTTAAAATGAACACTGTAGACTCTTTCTGAATTATGGTTTTCTCAGGGTATATGCCCAGTAGTGGGATTGCTGGGTCATATGGTAGTTCTATTTTAGTTTTTAAAGGAATCTCCTAACTGTTCTCCATAGTGGCTGTATCAATTTACATTCCCACCAACAGTGCAAGAGGGTTCCCTTTTCCCCACACCCTCTCCAGCATTTATTGTTTGCAGATTTTTTGATGATGGCCATTCTGACCATTGTGAGGTGATAGCTCATTGTAGTTTCGATTTGCATTTCTCTAATGATTACTGGTGTTGAGCATCCCTTCATGTGTTTGTTGGTAATCTGTATATCTTCTTTGGAGAAATGTCTATTTAGGTTTTCTGCCCATTTTTTGATAGGGTTGTTTTTTTTGATATCGATCTGTATGAGCTCCTTGTATATTTTGGAGATTAATCTTTTGTCAGTTGCTTTGTTTGCAAATATTTTCTCCCATTCTGGGGGTTGTCTTTTCATCTTGTTTATGGTTTCCTTTGCTGTGCAAAATCTTTTAAGTTTCATTACGTCCCATTTGTTTATTTTTATTCCATTTCTCTAGGAGGTGGGTCCAAAAGGATCTTGCTGTGATTTATCTCATGGAGTGTTCTGCCTACATTTTTGTCTAAGAATTTTATAGTGTCTGGCCTTACATTGGGGTCTTTAATCCATTTTGAGTTTATTTTTGTGTATGGTGTTAGGAAGTGTTCTAATTTCATTCTTTTACATGGAGCTGTCCAGTTTTCCCAGCACCTCTTATTGAAGAGACTGGCTTTTCTCCATCGTATATTCTTGCCTCCTTTATCAAAGATAAGGTGATCATATGTATGTGGGTTTATCTCTGGGTTTTCTATCCTGTTCCATTGATCTATATTTCTGTTTTTGGGCCAGTACTATACTGTCTTGATTACTGTAGCTTTGTAATATAGCCTGAAGTCAGGGAACCTGATTCCTCCAGCTCCGTTTTTCTTTCTCAATATTGCTTAGGCTATTTGGGGTCTTTTGTGTTTCCATACAAATTGTGGCATTTTTTGTTCTAGTTCTATGAAAAATGCCATTGGTAGCTTGATAGGGATTGCATTGAATCTGTAGACTGCTTTGGGTAGTAGAGTCATTTTCACAATGTTGATTCTTCCAATCCAAGAACATGGTATATCTCTCCATCTGTTTGTATCATCTTTAGTTTCTTTCATCAGTGTCTTACACTTTTCTGCATACAGGTCTTTTGTCTCCTTAGGTAGGTTTATTCCTACATATTTTATTCTTTTTGTTGCAAGGGTAAATGGGAGTGTTTCCTTAATTTCTTTTTTCAGATTTTTCATCATTAGTGTAGAGGAATGAAAGAGATATCTGTGCATTAATTTTGTATCCTGCTACTTTACCAATTCTTTCATTAGCTCTAGTAGTTTTCTGGTAGCATCTTTAGGATTCTCTATGTATAGTATCATTCCAGTTGCAAACAAGCTTTACTTCTTCTTTTCCAGTTTGGATTCCTTTTATTTCTTTTTCTTCTCTGATTGCTGTGGCTAAAACTTCCAAAACTGTGTTGAATAATAGTGGTGAGAGTGGACAGCTTCGTCTTGTTCCTGATCTTAGAGGAAATGGTTTCATTTTTTCACCTTTGAGAATGATGTTGGCTGTGGGTTTATCGTATATGGCCTTTATTATGTTGAGGTAAGTTCCCTCTATGCCTACTTTCTGGAGATTTATCATCATAAATGGGTGTTGAATTTTGTCAAAAGCTTTTTCTGCATCTACTGAGATGATCACATGGTTTTTCTTCTGCAATTTGTTACTATGGTGTATCACATTGATTGATTTGCCTATATTGAAGGATTTTTGCATTCCTGGGATAAACCCCACTTGATCATTGTGTATGATTCTTTTAATGTGCTGTTGGATTCTGTTTGCTAGTATTGTGTTGAGGATTTTTGCATGTATGTTGATCAGTGATATTGGTCTGTAGTTTTCTTTTCTTGTGACATCTTTGTCTGGTTTTGGCATCAGGGTGATGGTGGCCTCCTAGAATGAGTTTGGGAGTGTTCCTCCCTCTGCTATAATTTGGACGAGATTGAGGATAGGTGTTAACTCTTTTCTAAATGTTTGATAGAATTTGCCTGTGAAGCCATCTGGTCCCGGGCTTTTGTCTGTTGGAAGATTTTTAATCAGAGTTTCAATTTCAGTGCTGGTGATTGGTCTGTTTATATTTTCTATTTCTTCCTGGGTCAGTCTCGGAAGGTTGTGCTTTTCTAAGAATTTGTCCATTTCTTCCAGCTTGTCCATTTTATTGGCATATAGTTACTTGTAGTAATCGCTCATGATTCTTTGTATTTCTGTGGTGTCAGTTGTTACTTCTCCTTTTTCATTTCTAATTCTGTTGATTTGAGTCTTCTCCCTTTTTTTTCATGATGAGTCTGGCTAGTGGTTTATCAATTTTTTTTTATCTTCTCAAAGAACAAGCTTTTAGTTTTATTGATCTTTGCCATTATTTCCTTCATTTATTTTTCATTTATTTCTAATCAGATCTTTATGATTTCTTTCCTTCTGCTAACTTTGGGGTTTTTTGTTCTGTTTTCTCTAATTGCTTCAGGTGTAAGTTTAGGTTGTTTATTTGATATATTTCTTGTTTCTTGAGGTAGGATATTGTTATAAACTTCCCTCTTAGAACTGCTTCTGCTGCATCCCATATGTTTTGGGTCATCGTGTTTTCTAGGTATTTTTTGAATTCCTCTTTGATTTCTTCAGTGATCTCTTGGTTATTTAGTAGTGTATTGTTAGCCTCCACGTGTTTATATTTTTTACGTTTTTCCTATAACTGATATCTAGTCTCATAGCGTTGTGGTTGGAAAACATACCTGATACAATTTCAATTTTCTTAAATTTACCAAGGCTTGATTTGTGACCCATGATATGATCTATCCTGGAGAATGTTCCATGAGCGCTTGAGAAGAAAGTGTATTCTGTTGTTTTTGGATGGAATGTCCTATAAATATCAGTTAAGTCCATCTTGTTTAATGTGTCACTTAAAACTTCTGTTTTGTTATTTATTTCCATTTTGGATGATCTATCCATTGGTGAAAGTGGGGTGTTAAAGTCCCCTACTATGATTGTGTTACTGTCAATTTCCCCTTTTATGGCTGTTAGCATTTGCCTTATGTATTGAGTTACTCCTATGTTGGGTGCAGAAATATTTACAATTGTTATATCTTCTTGGATTGATCCCTTGATCATTATGTAGTGTCCTTATTTGTCTCTTGTAACAGTCTTTATTTTAAGGTCTATTTTGTCTGATATGAGAATTGCTACACCATCTTTCTTTTGATTTCCATTTGCATGGAATATCTTTTTCCATCCCCTCACTTTCATTCTGTACATGTCCCCAGGTCTGAAGTGGATGTGTTTTAGACAGCACATATATGGATCTTGTTTTTGTATCCATTCAGCCAGTCTATGTCCTTTGTTTGGAGCATTTAATCCATTTACATTTTAGGTAGTTATCAATATATATGTTCCTATTACCATTCTCTTGATTGTTTGGGTTTTTTTTGTTGTAGGTCTTTTCCTTCTTTTGTGTTTCCTGCCCAGTGAAGTTCCTTTAGCATTTGTTGTAATGCTCGTTTGGTGGTGCTGAATTCTTTTTGCTTGTCTGTAAAGGTTTTACTTTCTCCTTCAAATCTGAATGGGATCCTTGCTGAGTAAACTTGGTTGTAGGTTTTCCCTTTCATCACTTTAAATATGTCCTGCCACTTCCTTCTGGCTTTCAGAGTTTCTGCTGAAATATCAGCTGCTAACCTTATGGGGTTTCCCTTGTATGTTATTTGTTGCTTTTCCCTTATGGCTTTTAATATTTTTTCTTTGTGTTTAATTTTAGATAGTTTGATTAATATATGACTTAGTGTGTTTCTTGTTGGATTTATCCTGTATAGGACTCTCTGCACTTCCTGGACTTGATTGACTATTTCCTTTCCCATGTTAGGGGAGTTTTCAACTATTATCTCTTCAAATATTTTCTCAGTCCCTTTCTTTTCCTCTTCTTCTTCTGGGACCCCTATAATTCAAATGTTGGTGCGTTTAATGTTGTCCCAGAGGTCTCTGAGGCTGTCCTCCATTCTTTTCATTCTTTTTTCTTTATTGTGCTCTGTGGTAGTTATTTCCACTATTTTATCTTCCAGGTCACTTATCTGTTCCTCTCCCTCAGTTATTCTGCTATTGATTCCTTCTAGAGAATTTTTTCTTTCCATTTATTGTGTTGTTCATCATTGTTTGTTTGCTCTTTAGTTCTTCTAGGTCCTTTTTAAATGTTTCTTGTATTTTCTGCATTCTATTTCCAAGATTTTGGATCATCTTTACTATCATTATGCTGTATTCTTTTTCAGGTAGACTGCCTATTTCCTCTTCATTTGTTTGGTCTGGTGGGTTTTTACTTTGCCCCTTCATCTGCTGCATATTTCTCTGTCATCTCATTTTGCTTAACTTACTGTGTTTGGAGTCTCCTTTTCTCAGGCTGCAGGTTTGTAGTCCCTGTTGTTTTTGGTGTCTGCCCCCAGTGGGTATGGTTGGTTCAGTGGGTTGTGTAGGCTTCCTGGTGGAGGGAACTGGTGCCTGTGTTCTGGTGGGTGGGGCTGGATCTTGTCTTTCCACTGGGCAGGGCTGTGTCCGGTGGTGTTTTTGGGGTGTCTGTGAACTTAGTATGATTTTAGGCAGTCTCTCTGCTAATGGGTGGGTTTGTGTTCCTGTCTTCCTAGTTGTTTGGCCTGGGATGTCCAGCACTGGAGGTTGCTGGCCGTTGGATAGAGCTGGGTCTTAGTGCTGAGATAGAGATCTCTGGGAGAGATTTCACTCATTGATATTATGAGGGGCCTGGAGGTCTCTGGTGGTCCAATGTCCTGAACTTGGCTCTCCCACCTCAGAGGCTAAGGCCTGACACCAGGCCAGACCACCAAGACTCTGTTAGCCACACGGCTCAGAAGAAAAGGGAGAAAAAAAGAAAGAAAAAATAAATAAATAAAATAAAATAATTAAAATAAAAAAACAAAAACAATTATTAAAATAAAAAAATTAAAAATACTAAAAATAATGGGGGGGCAACCAAACCAATAAAAAATTCACCAATGATAACAAGCAATAAAAACTATACTAAGTTAAACACAAAAATCAGAAACAGGTCAGTCGCTGACAGTAAACCCCAAGTCTACAGTTGCTCCCACAGTCCGCCGCCTCACTTTGGGGTTGATTCACTGTCTATTCAGGTGTTCCACAGATGCAGGGTACCTCAAATTGATTGTGGGAATTTGATCTGCTGCTCCTGAGGCTGCACGGAGAAATTTCCCTTTCTCTTCTTTGTTCGCACAGCTCCTGGGGTTCAGCTTTAGTTTTGGCCCCATCTCTGCATGTAGGTCACCCTCAGGTTTCTGTTCCCACCCAGACAGGACGGGGTTAAAGCAACAGCTAATTAGGGGGCTTTGGCTCACTCATGGCAAGGGGAGGGAGGGGTCCGGTAGTTATAATTGGAATGCGGGGTGAGCCTGCAGCGGCAGAGGCCAGCGTGACATTGCAACAGCCTGAGGCGTGCCGTGTGTTCTCCCAGGGAACTTGTCGGTGGATCACGGGACCCTGGCAGTGGCATGTTGCACAGGCTCAGGGAGTGAGGTGTGTGTGTGGTGTGTGGATAGTGACCTGTGCTTGCACACAGGATTCTTGGTGGCTGCAGCAGCAGCATTAGTGTTTCATGCCCTTCTCTGGTGCCTGAGGTGATAGAAAAAGGCTCTTTTCTATGTAAAGTATTTTACTTGATCAGATTTTTTGGTCAGTTGAGTTCATCAACATGGGTATGTGTTATTATTTGTTGGAAGATAGTTAAAGTAAGATATCCCGGGAGCTAATTTTTTATGCATTGTTAAAATAATGCAGAAAACTCTGATGGTTGTCACTGAATGGCAGTGGGGAAAGGCAATGCTCAGAAAACAAGGTCACTGGCTTACAAATTCACCTTTATCACCTGCTTTTAAGCAAGGTTCTCAGAAGCCTCAGTTTCATCTCTTACTAAGTGTGATGATAATAATCTCTATTTCTGATAATTTCAAAAGGTTATTGTACTTTCAAAAAACCCACAAGCCTAGACTAAAAAAATAAGTTTGGATTTTGCAATTTTTCTTATCACGTTCATCAACATATACCTCTAACTTGTGACTTAATGTCATCTATAGTTTCTTGGTTTTTAATATAATTCAAATTTTATTTAGAACACAAAGCTGATTTTTCAATATTTTCTTTTCCCTTACAAAGTGTTTTTTTTAAAAATTTGTTTTATTTATTTATTTTTGGCTGTGTTGGGTCTTCATTGCTGCTCGTGGGCTTTCTCTCATTGCGGCGATTGGGGTTACTCTTTGTTGCGGTGCACAGGCTTCTCATTGCAGTGGCTTCTCTTGTTGCGGAGCACGGGCTCTAGGAGCGAGGGCTTCAGCAGTTGTGGCACGTGGTCTCAGTAGTTCTGGCTCATGGGATCTAGAGTGCAGGCACAGTAGTTGTGGCACACAGGCTTAGTTGCTCTGCGGTATGTGGGATCTTCCCAGACCAGGGCTCAAACCCATGTCCCCTGCATTGGCAGGCGGATTCTTAACCACTGCACCATGAGGGAAGCCCTAAAATGCTTTTATATTTTCCTCTAAATTATAAATGCAAAATAGACCTTTTATATGGTACAGATCTTTTTTTAGATCCCCTTTTATCTCTCTATACTTATGTTTGCATGAGGAGTTTTTGTTTGTTTGTTTTTATTAAAGTGTAGTTGATTTACAATATTATTTTCAGAGGTACAACATAGTGATTCATCCATGAGAAGTTTTTTAACCTGTCATCCTATTTTCCTACTGAAATTTCAGTTTTCATTTGTAATATCACCTGGAAGTATCTTGGTCCATTTCCTTATTTTGAATTTAGCTACAATTTTGGATATTTTAATACTTTGGGGGTGTAAGCTATCTTCAATCCATTTAATAGAAAGACGTAGGTGTAAATAAAATAAAGCATCCAAATAAAGTGGATGACCATGAATTCATGAAACCCAGGAAATAAATTGTCTAATTTACTTCCACAAAATTAGACAATTCAGTTTTTGCAATTTTGGTAATGTAAAAAAAGAAAGAAAGGATAACTGTTACACATGTACATGTATATTTTTGATAATCATCTATTTGCCTCAGGAGTATATTTCTAATATTATAAGATATACTAGAGATGCAATTAGTTTCATAACACATGCAGTATTTGACATACTTGTCTAAGTGAGATACTATTATTATCATTAATATTTTAAGTTATGCATGGCAAGGTCAATTTTATAGAATAGTGCTGAAGAGCTGTATCAATACTCAAGACTTTTTGTTTCCTCTAGTAGAGAGAGGTTTAAAAAATTTTTTTTTTCATTTCCTTAACTCAGAATGTATCAAGCTACAAATAACCTTCTATCAACTCAGAAATGATCCCCAGTCCTCCCTGACCAGAGAGCAGGAGCCAAGCTCTTCAACAAATTTAGGTGCTGCCTAAATTCCTTTTGACTACCACTATGCTCCCATCCACTAATGATTAAGCTGCTTCTCATAATTACCATCTTCCCTGACTCACTTTGGCCTAGTCACTGGAATATTCTCTCTACTTCTGATTCCCTTATTTCAGCTAATGATACCACCAAGTCTTATAATCATGCTGACTTGAAATTTTATAGTCAGTTTAATACCCCTTTTCTGAAACCCTGTACTTCCATCCAATTTCCAAATTAGGTACATTCTATTCAGTCAATTTCCAAATTAGGTACATTCTATCTCCACAAAGCCTTTAACATTTTTAACCTTCCTTCTATTCCTGCTGCCTACACCTCAGTTCAGACCCTCATTACTTTCCTACCATATGTACTATAATAACTTGGTAATTGGCTTCTCCACTTCCATCTCTCTCTATCCCAATCCATCTTGCACACGACTGCAAGATTAATCTTCCTAAACTGCGTCTGTGGTCACAGAATCACAGACTCTCAAGATAGAAGAGAACTTAAAGGTCAGCTGATCCAACCTGCTTTCTTTTCTTTTCATTTCTTAATAAATATCAAAACTAGATATATACACTTTGTTTTATTATAGAAGTGGTTCGGGGTTAAAAATATTAAATGGTGCAGAATACCACAAAATAAAAAGCGAAAATCTTATCCCCTCTGACCCAGTTTTATTTCCAAGAAGCAACTGATGTTTGTACTTTTAGTTTTGTTTTTTGTTCCTCTAATGATTTTCATGAAAACTTGATATCATATAGTTATAACTTTCTTTTTT
Organism: Phocoena sinus; assembly: GCF_008692025.1. NCBI lineage: Eukaryota > Metazoa > Chordata > Mammalia > Artiodactyla > Phocoenidae > Phocoena > Phocoena sinus. The sequence continues at coordinate 13,858,536 of NC_045773.1, forward strand.
AGATGTCTTAACCTTTAACACTATATCTATTGACTTCGTTATGAGATGTGAGTAAATTAGTGCGTTTACTCCTTTTATGTACCTTTTAATTTTTGTTAGCTTTATTATTATCTCCTTTTTCATATTTTCAAGGCTTCTGTGATTTAAATTCTGTACTATAACTACAATTTAAGTCCTCAATACTCTGCATATCGCTTAATTCTGAAAATTAGAAAAAACTCCAGCATTTAAAATGCTATGATTTTTAAATCATATCACTGTAGAATCAGTAGTGTAGTTAGAAACCTACAAAGGGAAATGAGAATGAGCAAAATGATACAGGAAGAGGGTGGTCACATGGAGTTGAGCAGGTTGTGTCCTGCACAAGAGCATCTGGCCAAAAGGGTGAGAGTAAGCTAAGATCCCATGCACTACCCTGTGCACCTTAGCAAGAGGCTATCAATTTTTTTTCCAATTTCCAAGAAAGTTTTCTGCATGCTAGTTGAGGTTCTAAGTGGAAGGAAAACAAGGTGAATACAAGGTCACCAACACTAATGAAAATTTCAAGCGAGAATGAATGATAAAGAGTGTCAAACACTTGAAGAAACTAAATAAGAAGAGGATTGTGGTATTTCCCACTGGTTACCAATAGTTTACTGATTATTGGTGATCTTAGCAAAAGCTGATATATTGAATTCACCTGGGTGAAAGTCAGGTTTTGGTGCCTTGATGAAAGTGTATTAAGGCAATAAAGCCTGAGAATAGAGACAAATCTTTCTAAAAATTTAAATGTCCAAGTGAAAGAAAAGTTGCCTGAAGGATATTCAAATCTAACAATTTTTGTTTGTAATTTATTTTATTGCTTTTGTGTTTACATATGTCTTCAGCTAGTTCATATATGATTTCATATTTAAAATATAATTCTAAAATCTATGTTATATATTTTCATAGATGGTATTATATAAATCTTTAATTTGACCTGTTTATAAATGGTTCATTGTACTGATAACCCATGTTCTCTCTGCTGAGCTGGAACATCACCTTTATCATATAATCAATTTTGACTTTAGGGGGGCCATTTTTCAGATTTCTCTCTGTTCCCTTAATTCTAGTGCTTTTATAGAACTTCCAGTCAAATATGACTATGTTGTCTTGAGGAGGGTATGTCTGATGTGACCTGACCATCTGACAATTCAGAAGTAATTTTATTCCTTTTTAACTTGAAGACGTGCTTAGGTTTTCCTAAAACTAAACTAAACTAAAAACTAGAGGTTTTCCAGATTCACTCTTTTCTGGTCATTTCTATTTTGCTCCCTTCCTACTATCAGCTCCTCACCCTAGAATGCAATGCCTACCACCACTGGGTGTCCTCCACTCCTTCTGCCATTATGTATTCCTGGTAGTTGAAAAGATATAAAAAGAGACATTGAGGTGAGAAATGTAGTAGTAAAGTAGCTTTAATTTCTAGCCCTCATGTAGTTAGAAAGAGAAAGGAAAGGAAGGTAGATGGTGATAATGAGTTTTCTAGTAGGTAAAATTTACTGATATTTGAGGAAGAAGACACTGGAAATTTTCCCCTAACTTTTCATTATGCTATATGGCTTGGCTTTATTACCACTTACGATAAAGACAATTCCTTCTGCTTCACGACAGATTTTAGTGCTCATAAAACTTCATATCTTTTTATTTGTAAATATTTAGATCAGCAGTTGGTGACTAATTTGATGTTCCATGTCTACCAATATGCTGCTTCAAAACTGTCAATAAGCCTCCCATCTCTTAAGGAACTAGAATAAAGCATTCCCTGCCCTGGAGCCTCTACAACATTGCCCCAACTTAATCTTATCTATAGTCTTATCTCTTTGACACTCTTTCCTTTGTTACTTTCTAGCCAAGCTGCTTTTATCTCCTTACTTGCTCCCTTCACTTTCCTGCCACCAGGATTCCTGGCATCTCATTCCCTCAGCCTGCAATTTCATTACTTTTTAAGAGAAATCTTCCTTCACTGGTCATCTTCACAGGCTGTCAGATGACACTCACATGAGTGTATGGTCTTTATCTACACAGTGTGACATTATCAAAAGTCTTTGCTATAAAAACAGCCATTTAGGAGATGTCCACATTTTACTTCCCCCTTCTGTTACTCAGAGAAGTACTGCTCCAAGTTGGTGCCAAACTTCCAGCTGCTCTGGAAGTCACCTAAATGACAGAGGTGACACTTGGGAGTGCAGAACTCTCTTCAACTGGCTTTATAAACCCATTTTAAAATTGTCAATTATTGACATCTAACAGCTTGGCAATGAAGTGTTCCTTGAAGGCTTGATGAATTCAGATTTGGGATACAGAATCAATTCAATTTCAAGAGTTTGGTTGAAGAAGAGGCATGAAAGCAGTAGCCTGGAAACTGGGGGAGTGAGAGCAGCATGGTGCAGAAAAAGTTAGAACTGGGTCTAAGCGTCTTCGTTTCGAGTCTTACATAACAGTTCACATCTTAGCTTAGCATACACTAGGTATGTGATCTTACACGTTATTTAACCATTCTGAGCTTCATTTTCCTCATCGCCAATGGCATGTTTAAGTTTAATGAGTGAATGGAATATAAAATACCTAGAATAGTGTTTGAATTAATGTTGACATTATTATTATCACTGTCACAGATCTGTACTATATTGCCATGTGACTCCATATATATTATTTGATTTTGCAAGGCTTTTGTTTTCTTCTCTATAAAATTAAGAAATTTGTCAGATGATTTCTAAGGCTGCTTCCAGTTTTTTAACTTTATTTTTTTCCAATGGGTAGAACTGGTAGAATAATGTTTAGTTTGTTTTCATTCTTGTGTGTTTGTAACCCTGACTAATAAATCTTAAATCTTCAGAGCCATATCTATAATAGTTCAATACCATTTCTATGACAGACAACTCATTAGAGTGTGGCCTGACAAAATTTCACAACATAGTGCCTTCTGGCCTGCTAGTCAATCAATGAGAAAGTGATCTTGTTCTTTAGATTCGGGAGACTGTGACATCATTCATTAAGGCAACCAGAGTTGCAGGCAATGGACCAATTTTACCTGTGTATTCCCAAAGTTACCTACAGTCGTGGCCTATGGTACATAAATGTCATTTAGGAGCAGGTCCTTGAGGAAGGCGCTGTTCTACCCGCAACATGTCTCTGGCTTATAGTTTAAATTTGATAGAACATTAAGGTGGAACTTAGAAGTGGGTAGGATAGGAGTATGCCAAATTCAGCATGATTGTATTCTAAGAAAATTCACCAGACTTTTCATCTCTCTGAAACACACTTAAACCTAGTGTCTGGTTCATCTTTCCATGCTGGTTGGAAAAAAAGCTACTATGACATTTTAAATAATGAAGCCCATCAAAATGCTGGGAGATACTTAGATTGGTAAGTAGGAAGACTAATTGTGTGACCTTTGGAAAGTTGCTAACCCAACATGTGTATGTTTCTTCATCTATTAAAATAAGGGGTGAATTCAGATGGTGTGTCTCTGAGGCAGAAATTCATCTATCTCTTTGAAGTTCTCATTTTCAAGGTTCCATCAGAATTATGTGATTTGTGTGTTAAAAATGCACATTTCCAGATCCCAAGTGCATTTATTCTGATTAAGTTAATAGAGAATGAGGCCAGAAAATATGCATTTTTAACATGCATTTATGGGATTTAAGATACAGGCCTGCAGTGATGACTCTGGTGCTGATGATGCTGGCATAATAACCTCTCTTAATGGGTCAACTAAATGTACTATGACATAATAAATCTTCACAGAACAGCTTTCTGAAGTAGGTACTCTTTTAGTAATTTTACCTTTAAAGAAATGGGGTCATAAAGAATATGTAGTTAATAATTATAGACATACAGTTAACAGATGGAAAGAACCAGGATTTGAGTGGATTGACCAAAACCAAATCCTATTGCCTTAACTTCTCCTTTTTATTGCCTTTCTGGGTCATGCTAAGGTTTGCCTTAGCTGCCAACATGCCAGTCTTCATTCCTGTATTTTTGATAGACTGGATGTGGAATTTCAAAACCACCTAATTTAAGTTCACTTGTTCAGGCCTCCATGCTTGTGACTCTGAACTAGCTGGGATGGTGCCATGGTTGTTAATCTTGGAAGTGTAGGGAATCACAAAAGCGGCTTTCGCGCCTTTCATTCAGAGCAACAAGGGCACTGCAAGGACCCTATGGTGGCTTTGTATGAATTAGAGAAAGGGACTTCCTCTGGGTGACCCAACTAAATCCCACCAGGGGTAGGACTAATCTCAAAACTTCTTGGTTCAGACTGAGGCAGAACCACCAGGTTTGGGGCTTGGGAAGCAGAACTCAGGTTGAATTTAAGTTCTGATTTATGCCACTGACTGGGTGCCTCGTTCAGGATGTGTTCAGGGCAGATGTGCCCTGCAACCCCTACAGGGCTGGAGCATTTAATGTCTCTGTCCCTCAGTTTTCCCTTCAAAGTCCTATACTTGACGTTATAAAAACGTCCTATACTTGACGTTACAAACAAAAAAGGAGGTAGAAAATGGGGTATTGGAAACATAAAATATGTTTAACTTAGAGTCCTATATGTGGATGTCAACAAATAAAGGGCAAGCAAATGCAGGAAAACTGAAGTCTATCCTGGGCATAATTTATCTTTGTCAGGTGTCAGTGGACCTGGCCTTTATTTGAAAGCAATTTAATTAATGAGATTAGAGCCCCTAAAGTTCTTCACTGCTGAAGTGAAGGAATCCATATATCCTAAAGTCTTGCATAGATCTCCTCCTCCCTCCCACCCCCAGTTTAATACACTTCTTAAATACCAATCATTGATCATTCCCTCATCAGAATTAAAAAACAAAACAAAACAAAAAAACACCCTAAATTTATGTTCGGATTTAAAGAAAAACAAAACAAAATAAAACACAGTTGATGGTGGTTGAGAGTGAAACCATATCAAGGTTTCTGTTCCAGGAGATTTGTTTGTCAAATAGAACCCTCCAACCAAAAACAGAAAGGAAAAAACCCACCTTACTTTGATGCTGTTCAAAAGCCCTGGGCAGCTTCTACCCTATTTGTATTTCTGGATTTTTTTTTTTCAGTCCATCTGTTTATTTTCTTTTGAGCCATCATAGCAAAACAGAAAGCCAGCTTCTGAGGATATGAAAGCAGGTAGGATTTGGAAATAATTTCAAAAGTATAATGATAAATTCTCAGAATAGAGGATCTCAGATTGTCTGATACTATAGGCATTTAATATTTCCTTTACATTTATGTACTTTTTGTATGAGGGAGAATTTGTTTGTAGCGAGAAAATCTGAAATGTTCAAAATCATCTGAGTTGAGATCTTTATGGTTTTTTTTTTTTTTTTGGTAACTGTGAGACATAATTTTGAATCTTTAAAAATATGGGAGGGGGGGCTTCCCTGGTGGCGCAGTGGTTGAGAATCTGCCTGCCAATGCAGGGGACACGGGTTCGAGCCCTGGTCTGGGAAGATCCCACATGCCACGGAGCAGCTAGGCCCATGTGCCACAACTACTGAGCCTGCGCATCTGGAGCCTGTGCTCCGCGATAGTGAGAGGCCCGCGCACCGTGAGGAAGAGTGGCTCCCGCTCGCTGCACCTAGAGAAAGCCCTCGCGCAGAGACGAAGACCCAACACAGACATAAATAAATTAAAAAAAAAAAAAATATATGGGAGGGGTTTTCCAAAATTCTACTAATAAACTCCCAGGTTATAACATCAAACCTAGGAGATATATTCTAAACTTTCCTCTTTAAATGTCCAAATATTTGATGCTGATGCAGTACATTTTGATAAATCAGATAATATAGACTTTTATTTAAATAGTAGCTTCAGTCCAGATCGCTGAAAGTGATAACATCTAGAATACAATATATTTAAAAGTCCACATATTTCCCTAGGAATGAGGGGAAATGATGGTGATGTTATCTTGCCTTAACTTTCATTTGACATTTTTTAATGACAGAATTTTGACATAAAGTCTTCCTCGCCAAGAATCTGAGCAAATGTCCCTGGTCTTCCTGGACTTCTGCCAAAAGGCAGTGCAGCTTTTTATGACTTGCCTCAACACACAAGGACAATGGTGACCACCATGGAAATTTTACACACCACTTTCATTATGGGTGAGCAGAAAGACTTCAGCTCACTCACATGTGGAAGGCTAGGGGTAACAATGAGCCCATACCCCAATCAGATATGCATCATCATTTCCAATTTCTATGTACTGAAAACTCAGAGCATTACTGATACTGTAAGTTGGCATGAATAATGGCTGGTTCTGTACATCCTGCTAACGGCTAACACATAAAACAGATTTTGTCTTTCAAGTTAGGGTGTCTCTGAAGTGACAGAAAAGACATGCATGGATGAATAGATAACTCCATTTTTAACCTATGGACAATTAAACTTTAGTATTAGTCACATTAGCTTAGGTTCTGTTGACCTCCAAATCTCAGTCATTTAATTCCATGAGTTTCACATAAACTCTTATCCCAGTGTATATTGGGCAGCCATCCTGCACCTTGTAGTTATGCCATCTGAAACACACAGCTTCTAAAAACACTGCAGCGAAAGAGACGAATGGATGAAGTAGCTCAGCCCAGAGATAAAACATGTCATTTCCTGTCAGCATCCATGGGCCAAACTAGATATGGGGCTCCAGAATAATTCCTAGGAAGGCTGGGAAATGTAGAGAAGCATATGGAATAATTGGTGAGCACTAAATATTATGCAAAAATTACCCACTAATAGTCTGAGGACTTCATACTAAAATAGAAAAAAAAATTTTAATGAAGAATATGGTTTTGCATATCACCTGAGGTTAGCCTTGGATGCTATTTTCTCCTGGTGAAATCTTAAAAGAAAATGAAAAGACACATGGACTTTATTGAGTTTATTTCTGCGCTTTGGGCAGAACAATCAGCCATTAATTTACTTTAGCAGTCTGACTGAAATGAATCTGTTTACTTATACTAATACCCAGCTCTTGAATGGAATAGTATTAAGAGCTTAAGCTCTAGGGACAATTACTCAGATTCAAAACTTGTCCCTACTACCTGCAAGCTGCAGTATGAGCAAGTTGTAGAAGCCCTCTGAGGCCAAGCTGCCACACCTGTGAAACAGGAGTAATGATGCTAATAAAAGAGCAGTTCCTGGGCTAACGTAAGAAGTAAATGGAAGAGTGGTGCATAGTACAGCCTTTGACTCATAGTACGCATTCCGTAAGCCCTGGATATTTTAAATAAGAAAAGCCAAGATACTCATTTATTCTGTTGCCTTAGAGTTCCTTGTGATCAGTGTCAGTTAATACACTGACACTAGCAATAGTTGTTGTTGGACTATCCACAGGTTTGTGCCCTATGCATTTATAGCAAGAGGCATAATACTGAAATAAATGAAGAATCAGAGAGGGGCTCCACAGAGGAACTTGTTAATTCCCTGAAGATGAAAAGTTAAGGGCTATATCTCACAGTATTTTAATACTCTCAAAATAGTTGACTCACGCCTGGCAATCAAGTTTTCTTAATGTTATTACTGAATGAATAAATGAATGATATTTGGATAGTATCTTTGATAATGTCTGCTATTGAGAGGTAGCCCGAAAGATGTAGACTAACTTCCTTATGCTATAGCCACACTATATTTTGAGCTAAAATGTATACTTTTTCAATGCTTTAAACTTTTCCCTGTATGTTTTTTATTAACCGTCAAATTTCACAAAATGATGATTAAATTTACTTTTTGTCAAATAATTAACTAGATACTCCTTCCATGCAATATTTTATAAAGAGGGTATAGTTATTACATCTTACTTGTTTTTATTTTACTTTCACCTTAGAAGCCTTCAGTGAGAGGAGCATATCAATTTGAAGCTGCTATTCCAATATGATCCCGGTTAAAATAAATTGATGAATTTATCCACTGAGATTAAATTATCTGGCTGGCAATAAGCTATAGAATTTGAGTACCCCCTTTTTGTATATCTTAATTATATATAATGAAATGTTTTCTGGAACAAGCAAACTTCATGCATTCTTTCTATGCTGCCTCTACATCAGAGGCATGCTGTGTCAGCTGACAGGGTTCTTCTCACCACTTGGATGGCTGTGAGTGTAGTAATCAGTGACAAGGTCTAGGAAGGCACCAGAACTCAACTTCTCCTGTGTCACTGGCAGCTAGTAATGTGAGTTTCGTTTACTCATTTATTGATGTGAGAATAGCTGATACCAATTAAGCACAAATGGTTCCAAATGCTAAGAATACATCCTCTAGTGTAAAAATAAATCAGCAATTATATTCTTTGAAAACATTCACAACTGAGCACATTCCACTCTAACTAACGGCATTCATATTAATATTTATGGGCCATGGGATAACATTGTCCATTAAGCAGATCTTTATTTTAGAGCATGCATAAGAAATGACAGTGAAGAAACTTTCTTCAAACTGCAGAACATATTAACATGGTCCATGTTTGAAAATGAATGCTGTAGAGGGGTAAAGTCTTAATTATATGAGTTCCACATGATAGACAAACGGCTGTTAGATGTTAATCTAGAGGAACTCAGGAAACAAGAAATCATTGGGGATCCAATAAAGGGCAAAAAACTTCAAGAGACAGTCAGAAAAGCTTTACAACTAGATTATCTTGAGTTTGAAACTTGTCATCACCTTCTCCCTTTCTTACTGTTGGTAAAAATTGGGTGTTACTTAGCTTCTTTAAGCTTCAAGTTTTTCTTACCTGAAATAGGAAACAAGAGATATATGTCCAGCATTAAGAGTCATATGATGGTGCATGATAAGTGTCTGGAAGAAAACATAGAAAATAGGAACAGGTTAATCATGATTATGGTTTTCATCCTTCTGAATCCTCTCTTAATTACTGTGAAGCAGAGGACATAATACCATTTCCACAGTACTAACAGTTGCAGGCTACTGACTTCCCTGCTTAGAGCCTTTGCTCTCCAGATTACCATAGTTACCATGTGATGTTATTAATTTATTTACATTACCTACCTATTTCCTATAGGCATATGAAGGATTTACCCTTATGTAAAATCATAAATAAGTGTTGATCAGGACCTTAGTTTTTACAAAATACAAATGAATAGAAAATGAGGTGACTTGGCAAAATGCCTTGAACATAGTATTAACAACTAAATGATCCTAGTGTCTCTGAGCTAAAATCCCCAAGACTAACAATCATTTTGCAGTTTCCAGTTCCATAATCATTTTTCCTATGCTGACCTCTTTACATAGAATTTGGACCAGGAAGAAACTTCAAGACTGCCCAGTGTGTACTATTCATTTGCCAAGTGAAAAAACTGAGGCCCCCCAGGGGAAAAGATCTTAGCACAGTAAGATCACATAGTGTCAGAACAAGGAATAACCCTGGTCACCTTAGTGACTGCTTAAAGTTTTTCCAAGTACATCTCTAATTTCTCCCTGAATGAGTTTACAAGCAAAACATTTAGTATTTTACCTGGCACGGAGTCAATACTCAATAAAAATGAGCTGTTAGAAGTGCTATTTCCATCTCTTTCCTTTGTTCACTCTGTTTCATGAACCTATGATGTTCTCTTCCTTCTGTTTAATCACGATCTGACCTGTCCGTCAAACTGCACTTTGGACTCTTGTTTCTGGTCACTACGTATTCAAAACTGGCTCTTTCCTTTGTGAAGTCCAAGAGTGCTTAGTCTTCCTATCACTTCTCAGCACTTAGTCTACTGTCTAGTGTTGTTACTAAGTTTCTTTCTTATATGTGTATTGCTCAACTTCCCACAACATTCCAATTCCATTGGAGGGTGGAAGAATCTTCATATTGTGTTCACCTACACAGTGCAGTGTGCTCAGTATTTTGCTGATGGATTGAAAGGTGTGCACTTCTAGTGTTCTGAGGAAAACATCATAAAACTTGTGCCAACTCAGTCACCTGTGTCCCATGTCCTCTACAGCTGAAAACACCAGAGCATCACAGTAAAGTTTTGGCAAACAAAATTTTAAGGTAGCTAGATAGAGAACGCTATTATTTTTTCGAGAACTGCTAAAGTTGAAATTTACAAAGCACAGTGCCTATGCAACTGCCTAATAAAGAGAATATAAATTATTTGCTTCATTCACAGCATTTCAGGGGCTAGATGTCCTATCAGAATTACAAGTATCATCACACTGGCTACACACCTGTCAATGTTTAGTAAGTGGGTCATATTTCTAATGTAGAAGGTGAACATGAGAACCAGAAGTAGAACCTGGTTAGGAATAAAAATAGAGCCCACCACCAAAAGATGTTGTGAAAATTAAATGAGATGCTGAAATAATTCTTATAAAAATTTAGCATGGTGCCTGGCACCTGTGTTTCATTAATGTTAGTTGTTCTTGCTGTAACTGTTAAGACATGACATTACGACAAAGATGAAGGCATTATATCAATACTTGGTATTTGTAATCAGTGTTAATACAATTGCAGGCTCAGTAGAATAGATGGGCCCAAAAGTCAGACTGTAAGATATATTTTAAAAACGAACGGGGGTAGGGCCTTCCCTGGTGGCTCAGTAGTCAAGAATCTGCCTGCCAATGTGGGGGACACAGGTTCGAGCCCTGGTCCGGGAAGATCACACATGCCGTGGAGCAACTAAGGCCATGCACCACAACTACTGAGGCTGCACTCTAGAGCCTGTGAGCCACAACTATGGAGCCTGCGTGCCACAACTACTGAAGCCTGCATGCCTAGAGCCCGTGCTCCGCAACGAGAAGCCACCGCAATGAGAAGCCCGAGCACCGCAACGAAGAGTAGTCCCCGCTCGCCCCAACTAAAGAAAGCCCGCATGCAGCAACGAAGACCCAATGCAGCCCAAAATAGACAAACTAATTAATTAATTAATAAAAAAATGAATGGGGTAGGAGTAACACAGACCCTGAGAGAAAAGTGTCTCTAAAGAATTTTGATGGTCGGGAGAATAAGAAAGAAAATGGTGAGTTTATGAAGAAGAAGGGCTGAACTGGAGTCCATTTACAAATTCTGGCAAAGACTTAAGAATACCTTTGAGAATGTAGAGCAGAGCCCCAGCAGAGGGAGAGTTTGAAGATAAATGAGAGGAGAGCAGGGGAGGAGGAAATGCCTACAGACCTAAAGCAATTTCCACACCAAAGAGGTGTCAGAGTGAAATGGTGACACATGCAAACACCCTACCTGCATATACATCCACTTTTGGAAGAACACTGAGGAAGTAAAGTGATGGAAAATGAATTAGGCCAGGTGAAAAGTTCAGTAAACTCACTGAGCTCTCTGAAGCAGTGCCATGTATATTCACTGTCCTTAATGGGCACACTGAGAAGATTTCAAGTGCATCATATTTATGATCTATATGCATATAGAGATATATAGTATAGAAAGATGGACAGAAAGCCTATTTCATGCGAGTTATTTGCTCTTTTTTAGTCAATAGAGAAATTTGCTCTTTTTTAGTCAGTAGAGCAGGGCAACTAAGATTTCAAAAGATGTAATTCACACTGTTGATATGAAAATGTAACTAAAGGGAAAGTGGATTTCTGAAAATTTGAAATGTGAAAAGTTTCTGTAAATGATTGATGATGTGTCCTTTTATCTTACTGGCTCCATTTTGTGTTTTAGCATGAAAACCTTTGTAAAACAAGAACATCCATCTCCAGTATGCTTTATTTTATGTGAGGTGTAGTGCTCATTTGTGATTTTGCCTGATCAGCCTCCTTATCTCCTATTTTTAGGGACAGCTCCTTGGTTTCCACCTTACTCTCAGTCCTGCAGTTCACATGGGGTGATCAAATCCCTACCTCCTAGGATATTCATAAAACCCAATTTTAGCTAGACATAGTCCTAATTTGATGTCTCACGTTTGAGAATAAGATTTATTCCTTTAACTCTTGCTGGAACTTTTGGTAAAGAGGTTTAACACTCTACGGAAGTGTTAAGCTGGCTGAACGTAGAACTCAAATTGTAGGAGCTACAATAGGAAAAAAGCCTTGCTGAGAATAAAGTCAGCACATAATTCTCTTTAACTTTGTTGGAGCATCTGGATTCAGCTCTGCCAGAAGAATGTCCCTACACTTAACAGTGACATGGCCAAAGCAGTTTGAATTAAATTTATATCATTTGCAAACAAAGAATATTTACTAATAAGTGAGAGTACAGATTCTGGTTTCCAAACCATACAAACTCATTGCATTTTTTTTGATTTTTAAAAAAATTGAAGTACAGTTGATTTACAATGTTGTGTTAATTTCTGCTGTACAGCAAAGTGATTCAGTCGTACATATATATACATCCTTTTAAAAATATTATTTTCCAGTATGGTTTATCACAGGACATTGAATATAGTTCCCTGTGCTATACAGTAGGACCTTTTTGTTTATCTATTCTATATACAATAGTTTGCATCTGCTAACCCCAAACGCCCATTCCATCCCTCCCCACCTCCCCCTGGCAACCACAAATCTGTTCTCTATGTCTGTGAGTTGGTTTCTGTTTCACAGATAAGTTCATTTGTGTCATATTTTAGATTCCACATATTAGTGATATCTTATGGTATTTGTCTTTCTCTTCATGACTTACTTCACTTGTATGATAATCTCTAGTTCCAACCATGTTGCTGCAGATGGCATTATTTCATTCTTTTTTATGGCTGCAAACTCATTGTATTTTTTTTATCAACCACCTTAAAATTTTGCAACCCTATGATCAGTCATTTCAACTACATTCTCATCACCTCTAGCAACCTAGAATGTCTCACTTATTTGACTTTTGACCAAAACAATCTTTGACATTGTCAATCCTGTATATAAGACACAATACTGCAAAAGAGTAGAGCAAGTGATAAAAAAAAAAATCCTATATGTTTTAGACATATAACTTTCCTTTTGACATTATCCCCAGGAGATGGAGTATAAAATTGACTTATTTTTAATTATCTTTTATGTGTAAGTTTATGTTTTGAATGCAACTATATTTGAGGCAGCACAATGAGGCTACATGGCTTTTATATAGGTTATACTTATAAACAAATAAATGTAATTAAATGATACCACTGTTTTCATATAAAATGAAAAGAAGATACAGTGAGGAAACGAAATAGTGGGCAATTTGCAACAACATGGATGGACTTGGAGGGTTTATGCTTAGTGAAATAAGTCAGACAGAGAAAGACAGATACTGTGTGTTGTCACTTTTATGTGGAATGTAAAAAATAAAACACACTAGTAAATATAATAAAAAATAAACAGACTCACAGATACAGAGAACAAACTAGTGGTTTTCAGTGGCGAGGGGCAAGATGCGGGTAAGGGATTAAGAGGTATAAACTACTATGTATAAAGTAAATAAGCTACAAGGATATCTTGTACAACACAGGGAATATAGCCAATATTTTATAATAACTATAAATGGAGTATAATCTTTAAAACTTGTGAGCCACTATGTTGTACACCTGAAACATATAATGTTGTAAATCAACTACACCTCAATAAAGAAATAAATATAAAAAAACAGTGGGCAGTCCATTGTGCAGGAGGAAAGTATCAGGAGAAGTTGAGTAGGGAAAGCAGATTTTTAGCAGAGTCTTAAAAGATGAGTGTATATTTTGCAGATATCAGGCCACCTGATGTGTATGGGTTGTGTCTAGGGATGTTGGGAAGGCTTCAGGATGATCAGCCTTGCACAGAGTATACATTTCAAAAATATCTAATAAATTAAATTAAAGTAGTTATAAACATGTTTTACATTTTTAATGAAAATTCTATGTATCAAAATGGCTTTAAAAAAATAAACACCCAAATTACTTTAAAAACAAAGGGACTTTGTCTTACTTCTTCTTTCAACCAAACAAAGGAAAATGTTTTGGGGCACCCCCTTATGTATAGTCCTGTGCAGTGGGGTGGAGTAGGTGGATTATGAAAGTCATGTAAGACTCAGGATCTAACCCTTTGTTGAATGTTAGTAGTATTCCAGAAGTAACACACTTGCTTATGTTATTGTATTAGTTCAGATTCTCATTGTGAGAAAAATGTATGAATTATGAAGCACATAAAGTACACTTTCCCACTACAGGAAAAAACACATAATTCTACTTGTGAAGTCCATGTATTTATATACACAAATGCAAGAAAGAGTCTATACTACTGTACCTCTAAGAACATAGCACTATGTCTACCACAAAAGAGACTAAATAACTATTTGTTGAATGCATAAATAAATAGAATAATGCTATTTTGTCATTCTTGGACTTATGCCATGGAAACAGTATGTATGCAAATGTGTCTACAATGAAATCTTTTGGTTGCTTCTGTAATTAAAACATGTTGGATACATTTTAAGGAGGCACTGAATATTGAATTTTGTCTTGTGATGAATTGTGTTTTAACAAGGTGGTAATAATCATGAAAACATAACAAAGCTGTACTTACATGACACTAAATACACTAGATAAATTCTAAAAAGTTCAATAACAAATAGAGACACATAGTTTACCATAGCCAGACATAAGGATATTTGAATAGGCATGGATAATTGATTGCCTTTTTAAAATCAATTTGTCTAGATGTTTTGCTGAATATCATCAGAACCAATTAGCACTTTTTCTTTTAAAAGAAAAGTAAAGAGATTCAGAGTGCTAACATGGCCCAGTGGTCAAATATGGAGAATGTAGGAATTTGGCATATAATAAATCTAAACACACTTTTCAGGAATGGCCGAGTTTGTGGTGACTGTGATGATGGTGATGATAATGATAATGGTGATAAGGATAGTGATTTGACACTAGTGAATCTTAACTGCAATCCACCTTACTTTATTCTGCTTTCCATCTTGCAGAGTCAGGTAACGGCACAGACATTAAAATCAATTTTCTTGTTGACTAGATCCTAGGAAAAAGAGCTCCAGGTGAATTTTAACTGTCTAATGACAGATTTTATGACTAAGGCATTATTAAAACTGCTATCAAGGTACAGGACCAATGAGAGAATGCGTGGTATAAAAAGCCAAACAGCTTGATGACACATCTAGTACAGGTATTTGGGAAAATTCAGCTTCTGCTTCTGCTTGGTATCCTGTGGTGCATGAGAATCCCACTCTTTCTGACTTCAATTAACCTCTTTTACAAGTGAAGCCAAAAAGAAAGAAACATGCATAATAACTATTGCAAAGAAATATTTCAAAGTCATTAAATGCACATTAATAATCTTGGGAATATATAATTTTGTAGGTGACAGATACTATTTTTACACCTGTTCTTTAGAGAAAGAATAAGTTTCTCTTCATTAAAGACTAATGAGTGACATTACATCTAAGTGTTCACATTAGATATGCTTCTTTGAATTTAATGATGGGGCAATGAGGCCTTAAATTAAATACTCAAAACTCTCCACTGGGAGAAACAAAACAAATTTATCTGCAATTTAAAAAAATAATGGAATCAATCTGTTACATAATAAAATTTTAAAATTTTGGATATTTAGACATATTATTATAGTACCTTTGAAAGCTTAGTTCTTGATACCCTAGTTTATTGGCATAACAAAGTAAGTAATATGGTAATTTGTGCTTATTATTTTTTTGTTTTGTTTCCATACCTTCAAAGTTCACTATGGAATACTGAAGAATTCCCTATAACACTTGAATTGTTACTGTTACGGGCTCAGTATCCCACAATAGCGACAAATCTTTAAACAATAACTAAAAGAAAAACAATTATAAGATTAAAGATTGCTATCTAGAAATTGGATCATAACCAGTTTCCTAAATTATTCGATCTTACTAAATTAAATTTCCCCTATTTCAGACCACAGTATGTCCATTTACCCTATGCTAGAATTCACTATGTATTTATTAAAAATATAAAATATAATTACAGTTATTAACATTTTAAAAATATTAAAATAGGAGCATAATAACATTACTGGATTTTCCCAGTAAGTCATGCTTAAATGAAATCATTTCTTCCATACACACTGTCATTTTAAAGGTTTTATAATTTCTGGAAAACCTGGAAGAGAAAAGCAGTAGTTAGGTGCAGCATAGTTAAGACTGCAATATATCAATATATCACTTGGTATATTTACTGAGCACTTAGTTTTGTTCTTAGCTCCTGCTATTGTCTAGTTTAGTTAATGGTCATCATTTTGACAAATATCAAAGAAAGACAAAGCAAAATGTCATTTCTTAAAAAGGGAAAGGATTAAAATGCCTTGAAGGGATGAGGAAGAAAAAAATAACTCTCACAGTCCATTTTGATGGACTTATGATAAAATCTTTCATTAGGCAAAGACTTGGGAGGCCTACTGATATGGGATTAGATACAATTAGATGAGACTTAAAGCAGATGCTACAAAGCTATGTGAGGCTGCTAATTATTGGTGGTTGACTTTTGCATTTTTCATGGAGCTCAAGTCTAATCTACAGGCTGCCTTATTTAACAGCTTTACTGAGAATTCATATTAATAAGCAACAGATCCTGGAGGCTTTTTTTCAGCAGACCAATGAAAGAGGTTGGGGGAAACATACTTTTCACTGAATTTCTGAAGCTGCCATAATTTGGTGACCATGTGACACAAATAAGAAAGAATCTTATACCTTCAAGCTTTTGTTAATGAGAAAGAATTATCTTGAAATATTTTGATGATGTACTATGGGATGTAAAAAAAAAAATACTGATTTTCTATTCATACTCTTAACACTTATTTACCAAGCTCCTAAAGTGCCAGGTGTTGTTCTAGGATCTGAAGGTTAAGCAATGAACAAAAGAGATCAAGTATCTAACTTAGAAATATGGAACACCAATACCAAAACTTAATATTTGACTATGCAGTTCTTCAAAATTTGCAATATTTATTTAGTTATTTTTGTTTGTCTGTTCATATTCTCTCTGTTTTGGCTAATATCTTTTGCTTTATCTTTCAGTTAACTCATTATTTTCTGTATTCTTTCCATCCTGCAGTTGAATCTATCTACATAGAGCTTTTATTTCAGTTGTTTTACTTTACAGTTCAAACATTTCCATTTGGTTCTTTATACCTTTTATTTCTTTGCTGAGGTTTTCCATTTCTTTGTTGAGACTTTCATTTGTTTAAAGTGAGAATTCTAATTACTCAGTGGGACATTTAAAAATTAAAAAAATATTTTTTTACAAAATAAAATGTTTACATTTTATTACGGATTCTTTGAAATTTTGTCAGGTAATTCTAACAACTCTGTCATCTACGTATTGGCATTTATTGGTTGCCTTTCTTCATTCAATTTGAAATCTTTTTGGTTCTTGATGTGTTGGGTTATTTTCAACTGAAACCTTCATATATTTTCCTTAGATTATGAGACAGGATCTTATTTAAACCTTCTGTTTTAGCTAGTTTCCTCTGATACTATAGTGGCAGGAGAAGGGGTGGCACTTCCTAATTTTAACTAAGAGAAGTAAAAGTCTAGGTCCCCCTTGCTCTCTGTTGACACCTGATGGAGTGGCAGTATCTCTACTGTTGTGTGGGGGCAGGGGTACAGGTTCCCCTCTAGGTGTCCACTGGTAACTCCCTGGCTTGGAGGTGGTAGAGTGCCATCTCACTGAAACCACACTGAGATGGTCTCTTGACACTGTACAGTAGGCATCTTCTGATACCACTCAAACCAGTGAGTGGGGCATCTTGTTATTTCTGGGTAGAGGTGCAAGTCTAGACTTCCCACGTGGCCTCTACTGATATTGCAGTGTTGTAGGAGCAGTGGACCTCCTTACCGCCTGATGGGGATGAAATTCCAGGCTCCCTACTCGGCCTTCTCCTGGTGGCGGTGGTGGAAGGGGTGTCGGGGTGCTGTGTTACAGTGCGGTGAGCATAGAAGACCCACTCCAACTTTGCTGGTGTGCGTGTACATGAAGCTGCAGAAGTAGAGTGGGCATTATCTAAAATTTCTCTGTCTTGTTAGGCTGCCCCTTCCCTGGTCCTTCGACTTCTGAAGAGGTTTTGTTTTGTTTGTTTGTCTACACTTGTTCTTTCAGCTACTAGCTTCTTCAGCCCGAAGAAGTCTGGGCTACATGAGACAAAGAGAAAACCCAGAAACCTCATTATCATGTTATCCCTTGGATCCTAAGGTCCACAGCCAGTCTGCCCTCTCCCTGCACCCTTAGGAGTCTCCTTTTACTTGTTTCACGTATAATTAGCAGGATATTGATTGCACATAGTGAAAGGAATAGGGAAATGTATGTCTACTCCTTCTTCCTGGAAATCAGTTTCTTTAAAAAAAAAAATCTGAAATTACTCTAGTTGTAGCAGGGAGACAAAACAGTATATATTAACATATTTAGCCTTATTTTACATATATATTTGAAAGTATATTTTAAAATAATGACATAACCATAAATTTTTATTTTTAAGTGTATTGTGCTACAGAGATTTCTATAGTTTCGTGTGTGTGTGTACCTGTATGCATATGCACATACATTTTTATTTGGGGGGAATATCTCTTTTGTTATTATTATTCTTCCACCACTGAATTGTTCACAAGTATTCATGTGAATGTCTTGATACTTCCCCCCAAAAATGACACTTCAGTTTTATTACACAGATCATGAATTCTTCTATAGTTTCTCTTCTTCTATCAGATTGATTATCTCTGTCATTTCCCTTCTGGCATATATAAGGCATAGTCCTTAATCAAAAATTACTATTTATATTCTCTCATTACTCTTTATATAGTTTGCAGTTATTCTCTAATTAAATATATGTTTTCCTATCACACTATTTGCATCCAGTAATATTTTGTCTAGTTTATTCTGGTTAAAATCAAAGCATTTTTTGACCTAACAGAAATACAGAGAATAAAAATAAATGCTGTGTATGTGTTACTTACATATAGTAAAAAGATTAAAAACAACTCAGGATCTGTCCTACAGCAAATCCTGATGCTCTTATATATTTAGCATCTCTGGATCAATGCTGTTTTTGTAAATAGTTTTATTGAAATATAACTATTCTTAACATTTATGTATTGTCTATGGCTGTTTTAATGCTATAACAGCAGAGTTGAGTAGTTCAACAGAGATCAATGGATCCTAACACCTAAAATATTTACTATCTGGTCAGTTAAAGAAAAGTTTGCAGAGGATTATAATTACTAAAACTTCTAGAGAAATAAGGTGAATATAAGCAATATGCATCATCTCTGAAGGATCTCTGATGCCCACATATGATAACATATTTAAGAATGTGTGTTCCTCTTAACATTTAATGCTAGGAGAAGAATGTCAGACTAATATAATGCTATTATACATTCAGGTAGCATTACACATTGCAAATTTAGGAGAATAAATAATAATATCTTCTCTTAGTATTTTGCTTTGGCTTTTGTAGGAATATTTCCCTTTTTATTTCTTCCTCTTTTCTGGCAATCTTTTCATGTTTCTTTTGCATGTGTATCTACTTCTATCAGTCGTTATATATAGTTCCAGAAAGTCCTGGACTTTATTCCAGTTCTTTTCCTAGGCAGCTAGACCCACAGAAACAACTTCATTTGACATGTACTCATGTGAGAACTAAATATCTGTAGCCCAGACCTCTCTTTTCAGATCCATACTTGTATATTCAGTTGCCTACTAGCGTTCACCAGATGACCGGTGTTAAGGCACATAAAAATGAATACATTGAAGACTGACCTTACCAGCCCTTATCTCCCGTGCACCCACTGCTCTCTGTCTCAGTGGGTTGCCCCACCATCTATTACTTTGGACAAGCCAAAAACCGAGGAATCATCTTTTGTCTGTAGTGTTCTTCAAGTTTACTCATATTGTAGTTATGCTATTGGTTTTCATTTGTTTTAATCTGACTTTGGTGTTCTTCACTAAATTAAGTGTTCATTCTATGAATATTCTAGAAAATTCACAGCAATTATCACCAAGTATTTTCTTCTTAATTCTCCCTTTATTTCCTATTTGGGATCTCTACTTATTCTGTTCTCCTTGTCTTTTTCCTATTTTCAATTTCATATTCTCTCTTTGATCTGTATAGATCTTCTGACCTATCTTGTACTTTTAAACTTTCTTCTATAATTTATAATCTGCTATTTATTTTTTTTGTTTTCAATTTAATACCTGTAAGTAATGTTCCATTCATTTTCAAGTGCATCTGTTATTTTTCCATGCTAAACTACTTTGCTGTGATTTCTAGTCCTTCTATAATTTTTAACCTCATTTTGCTATTTTTTTTCCAAATAATTCTGTTATTTAAGTTATTTTATCCAGTTGGTTGCATTAGTCCCTCATTAGAGGTTGTTAACTTGTTTTTAAAAAGATTTTAAGTTCCTTTTACATTGAGATTGTGTCTTTTATGATGAAACTCATGCATACATGGTATTTGTGGAAGTCTCTGATAAGTGGTTTTACATTAATTTTTTTTACGTAACTTCTTTGGCCAGATATTAGAATTTTTCTAGGCCCTTTTACATGGAGGGCAGGGCATCCAGTGTCGCTGCTTTAAACAAATATACAAATTCCAGCTCCTTGGAGAAGCTGGAGTCACCGCATTAGACAGAACCAAAATATATTATCACATAGCTATAGCACCAGCAGATTCAGAGACCATCTGTTCTGCCTTCTAAAGCTAATTAAATTTAAAAAATCTAAGCAATTAAGAAACAACCGTCAGCCTAGAGTCTGAATCAAGAAAAATTTGATAATAAAAGCTACAGCTATTACAAATACACCTAATTAGGAAGTACCTGAGTAAAAGTTTACAAGTCATTAAAGTAGTATTGAAAGAGTGAAGTATGGATGATGGATATTAATGGGAAATTTTACCAAGGGAAAACTGTTACCTATAGCATTCTATTAGACTAATGAGTCTACACTGTCTAGGAAGGAATAGCACACAGATTTTCGAATTTTTATTTTATTATTATTTTTTATTTTTGGCTGCATCGGGTCTTCGTTGCTGTGTGTGGGCTTTCTGTAGTTGCGGCAAGTGGGGGCTACTCTCCATTGCGGTATGCGGGCTTCTCATTGAGGTGGCTTCTCTTGTGGAGCATGGGCTCTAGGAACACAGGCTTTCCGTAAGTTGTGGCTCATGGGCTCTAGAGCACAGGCTCAGTAGTTGTGGCACACGGGCTTAGTTGCTCTGCAGCATGTGGGATCTTCCTGGACCAGGGCTTGAACCCGTGTCCCTCTGCACTGGCAGGGGGATTCTTAACCACTGTGCAACCAGGGAAGCCCTAGCACACAGTTTTAATAGTTTTAGAGAAAACTCATAATATACTTTTGGACTATTAAATGCCAACATACTTAACTGAGAGGAGAAAAGCAAACAAGACATTTCTTTATTATATGTTAAGTACCTAAGTTTTGTTCTTGGTATAATCATCAATAAAACCATGTTGATTATTTGGTTTTCAATGAATAACAGAATTGCTAAAACTTCTGTTGATGCTATGTAGGTGTGGTGATAAAATACTTTTCATTTAATATAATATTTTTCATGTGTTCAGTGGTTACAGATCACAAAGTATTTTACATTTTCACATACTGTTATTAGACATTTCTAAAACCTGTTGAGTGAGTAAAGCAGGTAGGATTAGCCTTATTTGATAGATTAAGAAACTGACATTTAGAACGGGTTAGAGGTCACATAGATGGATCTTTATTTTGACTCAAGTTCACTAAGCTTTCTACTACAGTATGCTTTCTCTGTTACTCAGTTTATTAATATCTTTATAGGCAATTCATAAAACTCATCTGAGGAACATTATGGGAAGATATTTTTTTCTGTAAGAGTAAATTGTGATGAATTCTCTAGCTAACCCGGAGATTGACGAGCATATGCTTTCACAAATTCTTGAAGTGATAATCATATTGTTTTCATAAATATCTAGTCTATGGGCAGAGAGTCTTCAATATAGGAAATGTATAGGTAGGCATTTCTGAGGCTGCAGTATATCAAGGCAAAAAAGAGAAACATCCTACCTTAACTACTTCCCTGATTTTCGCCAACATTCCTCAAAGTATGAGTGGACCAATCACTCATATCATTTGAGAGTGCATTACAAACAAAGACTCTGTGGTCCTTTTCAGTCTAGATTCAGAGGCATTGTCTGGAAATGTGAAAGTTTTTTATGAGGGCTTTCTGTGAAAACTATGCACAATGTAGTTTTAGAACCACTGCCTTGTGTGAATCTTTATATTTAAAGTTGGAATGAAATCAAGTGTTTTGCCATCATGAAGAGATGAGGAAAACATCCAAAATATTATAGCAGTAATATGAACTTTTACCATCATAATTAAGTACACAAAAATCTCAGGTTTGAGCCACTATTATGCCAGGCTATGTGACATATAAAATAAACTTAAATCTGTGCAAAACCTCATATTTAGGAATTAATCAGGGAGTTAGGATAATTCCTTTTGTTCAATATTTGATCCTGAAAACAGACAGCACTGTTATGGCTGACATCAATCCATAATGGAAAAAAAAATCAAGAGTAGTGTTATCTTCTGGTGTGGGCAATTGTCTTCTTTCTGTTTATAACTAAACCACAGGCTTCCGTTTAAAATGGCATCTGGCTAGTTGTCCCTGAGGCAGTCTCTCCCAACTTCTCTCTAAAATACTTATTAAGATACAGGAAAACTCACAACATCACAAAATATTAAGACTGACAGATAACCTATTGCTAGAAAATGGAAGGAATTTCCACTAACTATAAAGCCATTGGAATTAGATTGAGAAAAAAAAATGGTGGTTTCATGAAAGGGAATAGTCATTACTGAAAAAGATAGGAAGATACTTTATTGTCCTTAAGTCTCTTCCTTTCTTTCTTTTCTCCTTTGCTTTCTCTCTTTTGTTATACAGTCTGCCCTCTATATCAAATTTCTACGACCTTGGACAGCCACTTTCCCTTTTTCTATATACTTGTTGCTTTTATAGGTAATCTCAATAATGTTTGTGTCTCCTTTCCTATAGCAAGAACACAATGGAGTAGGAAATGGGAGTATGAGAGCTTTTAAACAGGGATGCACGACATCCTAACAAAGCAGTATGGTTTGATACAGAGAGTGGAAAAGCTGTGGGAGAAATACATGCAGGGGACTTTCATGTACAGCTTTAATTTAGAGGGTAAGAACTCCAGGGTGTAAATAACTCCAGGGTAAGAACTCCAGGGTGTGCCACCTCTCTTAATTTCAGCAGAAAAGACCCTGGGAAATGGACCAAGAACTGTGCACATCAATTTACTTTTCACGTATATGCCTGAGAAGATGATTAGATTTATAACCAAATGGACAGTAGCTGGGGCCAGGGCATCCTGTTAATTGGTATATAATGTAAATAGGATAAATCTCCATTCATACAAGAAGGAAAACAAAACAACATGTGTCCTATTAAAGTCTAATTGCAATACAGGGAGGGGGAAAACAGAATATTGTTATGAAGCCTCATTAAAAAAAATATTTAGCAAAGGAACCAGAAGAAAGTGTTAAAATACTTCAGCTTGAATTAAACCCAATATGCAAGAAAAAATAGTATCTATGAATACATGAACAGTAAGTATGGAGAGTTTTATGAAACAAAAGGGGGATGGACGGGAAATAAAACAAGATGAGACACATAGACCAATGGCTGAGAAGTTAAGGAGCTGATCAAAATAAGGAAGAGCAAATTAAACTACAAAGGCATAATTAAAATTTGCATCAGAGGCAGTAAAGATAAGAATTACTATTGCAGCAAATGAAATCATTCATATGAAGAACACAATTGAGATTCTTTCCTGCAAACAAAGGAGAAACACCAAGGAATTAAAAAAAACCTGCTAAAGAAAAGGTGAAGTATATGGAAGTTAGAGAATGGGAATCTAAAATAAGTATTTTGGATTGTCTCAAAGAAGAAACCAGAACAACTGAAATGGAAGTAATCATTAAAGGACACACACACAAAAAAAGATGAAAATTTCCATAACTGATAAAACTATGAGTCTTCTGATAAAAATGCTCCATAATATTCCAAGAAAGGGAAATGAAAAGAACCCACACCAAACTGAAAATTCTAATGAGAATAATCAAGATAAATATTCTTAGGAGAATCCAGAAAACAAAACAGGCGCCCATAAAAAAAAAAAAAGTAAAAAAATACAAAAAAAAACTTGAATTAGTCTCAGACTTCTCCACTTCAACAGGTACTGCAAAAAGGCACACATATTTCACAAAGGCAAAAATTATTGCATAAAGGCCTCAGAATTTTGATGATGTAAATTTGAGACCTAAAAATGTAAACCAAATATTCCTCCATATATTAAGTCAACATAAGAACATTCTCAAATAAGTGCTTAAAAATGTAAATTTTATTTGCCCATAAATATACATTTTCTATATATATTTATATGTATCTATATATTTCTCTCTGTATATATTATAGGTATCTTTATTTAAAATATGTTTTAGTACATACTCCAGCTGACTGAGAATAAAGTTTAAAACTCAGGAATAAGGAAAATTATAAGAAATTTAATAAATTTTGAAAACATTTAATTTTTTTCAAGTATTGTAAAGTCAAAAACAGCTGATAAAAGGAGATGTTTAATATAATAATAATTTAATAACAATAATTTGGGTCTAAAGACAAATTTTCTTAAGTGAACAGAAGTAAGGCAGAGAACTACAAGCTTGTTACATTTCTTTATTTTTTGTGAACAGATAATAAATTAATAAACTGTAATAATTTCATGACACTATAGAGAAAAATTGATTAATGAAGGTTATCATGAAAACAAGCAACCATGTAAGAAATTTAAAACTGGAAGAATCACTTTCAAATCCCTGAAGAGGGTGAGAAAAAAAAAATTTTCCTATAGAAAACTGAGGCAAATTCCAGAAAGCATAAAATAAGTTTTACTTATGAATATAAGTATTAAATGTTTAACTCTTCTATAAGAAAATTAAGACAAGTGGATTTGGCTGGCAATCTAATATATAACTATATGAGCCACACACAAAAAATGATGAAATTACACTAAAATATTGAAAAAACAAGGAATGATAATAATTTACCCGGTAAACAATAAGGCAATGGGAAACAATTTCAGATAAAGTAGAAAGCAAAAGCCTCATAAAAGATTAAAAAGGTCTTCTCACAATAATATAAACATCTGGAGTAT
Source organism: Phocoena sinus (assembly GCF_008692025.1). Lineage (NCBI taxonomy): Eukaryota > Metazoa > Chordata > Mammalia > Artiodactyla > Phocoenidae > Phocoena > Phocoena sinus. The sequence goes on from NC_045773.1 coordinate 13,883,674, forward strand.
CCATAGCAAAGAAAAACCAATAAAACTATAAATGAGCACAGATACAATTTGGTAAGGAGTAATGAGAGAAAACTTGTCCTACCGTGTATTAAAATATTATGTATTAAAATGAATATAAAAATCATTGATTGTAATAAACACCATTTTAATGTACCACTAAAAAGAAAAAAAAATAATTTTATATGTTATCCTGTAAGAATCATCCTAATTTCAGAAATGTTTGCATATGATTAAGTGTGCAAATTAGAATTGATGAATTACAGTATGATAAACCTTTCATGATTAAAATAGCATCAAACTAGGCACAAAATATGAAAACAGAAATGTGACAGCACAAATACCCTTGAAATAAATGATTGCATGAATAATATCTTAATAAACCCTATAAAAACTTTAATTCATAATTTGATATCCTAAAAGAAGCCTAACAAACTGATTGGAAAGATATAGAGTATTCAATAAATGATATGAAGAAAAATGCATCTTTAATAAAAATGTCATTAGTGTTCACTGGATGAGTATATTTGGTTAGATATAAAACTGATATAAAAAAAGACCAAAGAAAAATGAAAGTGAATATTTAAATGACCTTGGATGATTAGGACTAATTATTAAAACACTGGGAAAAAAACACAAAGGAAAACTTTTAACCATGTGAGAAGTTAAAATTTCTGAACATCACAAACACAACAAAATTAAAAGCCAGAAATTGGTTGAACCATATGGTATCACTATTTCTGTGGGTCAACACTGCCAAGTATTGGCAGTCTATAAGGATATTGGGAGAGTGTTTAAATAATATGAAAATTAAAAGTTGAATATCCTTGATTGATTAAATATCTATAAATTTAAAAAAATACAAGGAGATTAAGAGGTATACATTACTATGTATGAAATAAATAAGCTACAAGGATATATTGTACAGCACAGGAAATATAGATAATATTTTATGATAACTATTTATTTATTTATTTTTTTGCGGTACGCGGGCCTCTCACTGTTGCAGCCTCTCCCATTGCTGAGCACAGGCTCCGGACACGCAGGCTCAGCGGCCATGGCTCACGGGCCCAGCCGCTCCGCGACATGTGGGATCTTCCCGGACCGGGGCACGAACCCGTGTCCCCTGCATCGGCAGGCGGACTCCCAACCACTGCGCCACCAGGGAAGCCCATTATGATAACTTTAAATGGAGTATAACCTATACAAATTTTGAATCACTATGTTGTACACCTAAAACTAATATAATGTTTCAAATCAACCATACTTCAATAAAAAGACAAATACAGTAACACCCTAACCAAAAAAAAGTAGGTGGATAATAAGAGTCAATTTCTAGAAGAAATAGAAAAGGTCAGTAAACATAAAAACACTTCAGTTTAACATATATTTTAGGTTAAAAAAAAAAAAGGAAATATACCAAAATATTACTAGTGGTTTTCTCTGAGTGTTGGGATTACGGATTTTTTTTTAATTTGTGGAGTTTTTGGTATCATTTTGTCTTGCTTATACTTTTCTATATTTTTAGAATCGTATTCTCAAATGAGCATGAGTTGTTCATTAACATCAGGAACGTATATATGTGCATGTGTGTGTATGATTGGGATAGGAGCAGATGGTACTCAGCAGAGATAATAGAGCATGTGAAAACGGGAGGCTGAATGTAAAATGCTTCTGTTGGCTGAGGTTGGAGTGGAGGAAAAAACAGTTACTTGCCTTTCCAAACTCTGTACTTTGACAGCACAGTGTATATTCCAGAGATGACAGTGCCTGAAGGGGACTTGATATCACCTTCAAGTTAGTAAGACTGAAAGCCTCAGAGGACCATAACTGAAGATGTCTAAAAAGAACACATGAGAAAGACTGTGTATCTAAATTGAGAGTGCCAACCACTTAAAGACCATCTCATTTTTTTTCTATCTTTCACACTCTGTCTTATATGGTTGATTTAAAGCAAGTAACACATTGTACGTGTGAAAAATGAAACTTGCACTAATGGAGATGCTGAAATTGCTAATACATCACAACTCCTAATGATTCCAGGTCCCTGAAATTGTGCATATTAATACAACCCTAGAAACTGAAATGTTATCTAGGTCAGTGGTTCTCAAAGTGTGATCCCAAGACCAGCAACACCATCACATGGGGATTTGTTAGAAATACAAGTTCTCAAGCCCCACTCATACCTACTGAATCAGAAACTCTGGGAGTTGGTTCCAGCAGTCAGTGTTTTAAAAAGCCTCCAGGGGGCTTCCCTGGTGGCGCAGTGATTGAGAGTCCGCCTGCCGATGAAGGGGACGCAGGTTCTTGCCCTACTCCGGGAAGATCCCACATGCCGCGGAGTGACTTGGCCCGTGAGCCATGGCCGCTGAGCCTGTGTGTCCAGAGCCTGTGCTCCGCAACGGGAGAGGCCGCAACAGTGAGAGGCCCGCGTAACGCAAAAAAAAAAAAAAAGCCTCCAGGAGAAATAACAACAACAAGAAACTGTGCCATTAAAAAATGGGCCGAGGAACTAAACAGACATTTTTCCAAGGAAGGCATACGAATGACCAACAGGTACAGGTACACGAAAAGGTTCTCAGCATCACTAATCATCAGAGAAATGCAAATCAAAATCACAATGAGGTATCATTTTATATCTGTTAGAATGGCTATCATCAAAAAGACAAAACAACGGGTCTTTCCTGGTGGCGCAGTGGTTGAGAGTCCGCCTGCCGATGCAGGGGACACGGGTTCGTGCCCCGTGAGCCATGGCCACTGAGCCTGCGCTTCCAGAGCCTGTGCTCCGCAGCAGGAGAAGCCACAGCAGTGAGAGGCTCGTGTACCGCAAACAAACAAAAAAAGACAAAACAACAAATGTCGGTGGAGAAAATGAAACCCTTGTGCCCTGTTGGTGGGAATGTAAATTGGTGCAGTCCCATTATGGACGTTCCTTAAAAAAGTAAAAATAGAACAACCATATTACTCAGCTATCCCACTTCTGGATATATATCCAACAGAAATGATAACAGGATCTCAAAGAGATGTCTTCACTTCCATGTACATTGCAGCATTATTTACAATGGCTAAAATATGGAAGCCACCTAAGTATCCATCAATGGATGAATGGATAAAGAAGATGTAAGATGTACACATACACAATGGAATATTATTCAACCATGAGGAAGAAGGAAATCCTGACATCTGCAAGAACATGGATGGACCTTGAGTGTATTATGCCAATTAAAATACGTCAGACACAGAAAGACAAATACTGCATGATATCACTAACATTTAAAATCTAAAAAAGCAGAACTTATAGAAACAGAGAGTAGAATATTGATTACCAAGGGCTGGGGTAGGGGGGGTGGAGGAAAGGTGAGATATTGGGCAGAGGATGCCAACTTCCAGTTATAAAATGAGTAAGTTCTGGGGATCAAATATACAGCATGGTGATTATAGTTAATAATACTGGATTATATGCCTGAAAGTTTCTGAGAGTAGGTCTTAAATATTCTCACCACAAAACAGAAATGGAAAATATGTGATGTGATAGAGACGTTAACGCTATGGTGGTAATCACTTTGCAATATATATGTGTATCAAATCAACATGTTGCACACCTAAACATTGCACAATGTTATATGTCAATTATATCTCAATAAAACTGGAAAAAAAGGCCCTCCTGGTGGTTTTATTTTTCATGCTAAAGGGACGGATTTATTTTCAGCTAATACATTTTTGGTATGTCAGACCAATTTTATATATATATATATATATATATATATATATATATATATATATACACACACACACACATACATATATCTCCAAAGTAAAAAGAATATCAGATTTCACTGGATTCTCCAAAGAAGCAAATGATTATTTCAAAAGCATCATTTTTCAAATAGAGTTCTCCAGAGTCCTTGACAAGTAGGTGTTTTCTACGCCCTTAAAGCTTCAGCTTGTAGATTCACAGCTTATTGTACTAAGGATGCTAAGAGGTCTAATAGTAAGTGAACTTTTTTAACCAAGATAGTTTAATGTTTCCAGGTATCAAGAAATACCTGATCTTATCAGTTAATTAGAAGTTTACCAAATAACATCATTCAAAACTGCTGTCCTATGAATCATCTTTTGTGAAACATTCTAGCTCCTTCCTTGTTGGGTCAAACAGAGAAAGGGAATAGATCATATTTCAAGTTAGTATTATAGTAGTCAAACCTTTGAAGCTTCTTTTCTTTGGGATGAATAAAAAGGGAAAAAAAATTAAAGCTTAATGGAAAATTGTAACATGCCAAATAGTGTTGCAATAAATAAGATTTAGTGCTGCTCTTTTCCCATGGCGAATGTTCACAAAATAATCATTGATTTCATTAGCAAAGTCCCCATGGAATATGCAAATCTTGGTTATTCTCTTGAAAAAAATCCTTTCAAAAATTTATAGAAAAGAAGAAATATGGGATGTGGATTTAATTTAATTTTGTTCTATTTAAATTTGGAAGTAGTTGAGGTTTAGAAAAAGCTTAAATTTTTCTTGCTCTAAACTTTAAGCTTGTTTCTGACTGATCATTTTTGCACTTCTAGTCCTTCCACTTGGAATGCTGTTTCCCTTATCTTTCCATAGCTGGTTCCTTCTTCTTATTCAGAATCCATCTCAGGGTTTACATGAGTACCCATTGTAAATTAACAGCTTCACCCCAAACATCACTCTCTAAAGCAACTATATTCATTTTATTGTCTTTGTCAGATTTAGAGCTATTGGAAGTAATCTTGCACACTTTATTGTTGATGCTCTTTTCTTGTTTATTTATTAACTTATTATTCTGGAAGGTGAGTTCCAGAAAAGCGGCTCCGTCTTGATTGCCACTGTTTTCCTACCACATAGAAGAATGCCTGGTCCATTAATAAACAGATGTTGATGAAAAAGAAAGAATTTGATGTTCTGTACCAGCATTTGGCAAACCTATTCTGTAAAGAGCTGGAACGTAAATCTTTTAGGTTTTGTGCTCCACATGGTTTCTTTCATCATTATGCATCTCTGCCAGGGGTAGTGCAAAAGCAGCCAGAGAGAATATGTCAAATTATGAGCATGACTGTGTTACAATAAAACTTTAGTTACAAAAAGAGGACATGGGCTGGATTTGGCCCACAGGTCATAGTTGGACAAACATCATAAATCGAGATGAAAACTAGTTCCCTTCATCAAAGATGTGAGCCAAGTGCAACATGACCTCCACAGAGCACTGTGATCCTTGAGGAGTCTTGGATATGCCCTACTACCAATTACAATACTTTTTTAAGTAAACTTTTTATTTTAGAAGAGTTTAGATTGACATAAAAATTACAAAAGTAATATAGCAAATTCCATTATAACGTGCACCCAATTTTCCCATTATGGTTCATTTGTTATGACTGAAGAACCAATATTAATGTATTATTATTAACTAAAGTTCATACTTTATTCAGATTTCCTTAGTTTTTAACCTATTGCACTTTCTCTGCTTCAGAATCTCATCCTGGGTACCACATCACATTTCATAATCATGAGTCTTTATACCAATTAATTAAAAAAAAAAATTACTTATTTATTTTGGCTGCACCAGGTCTTAGTTGCAGCATGCAGGATCTTTGTTGCGGCATGCAGGCTTCTTAGTTGCGGCATGCAATCTCTTAGTTGCTGCATGCAGGATCTAGTTCCCTGACCAGGGATCCAACCAGGGCCCCCTGCATTGGGAGTGTGGAGTCTTACCCACTGGACCACCAGGGAAGTCCCTATACCAATTATTTTTAAGGGCATAAATTATTATCTCTTGACTTTCATGTTTGCTCATTTCCTCTCTTTCTTCTTTTTCTATTCCTCTTTATTCTCCTTCCAAGTCTGGGCCAAACTATGGTGGTAGCAACTGATGTTGATCAAAAGGCTTAGAAAGGCAGCAAAGCATAGCAGAAACAAACTTGCACTCTGCTCATATCTGTGTCTTTTGTCCAGATGACTTAATTCTGTACATATTGGTTTCCACGGTTCTAAGTTAAGAATGCTAAAACTCTCCTGTCTGTTTCTGGGCTACTCTATGTGAAAACACTTTGCCTGAAAGCATTTTGCAAACTCTAAAGCACAATTCCAATATAAGGATTATTGTTATTGTGAAAGGTCATAAGTGTGTGGGCAAAGTGCCAATTCTTCCTGACTTCAAGGCTGGAAACTACTGTTAACTAATTAGTTCAATCTACAGTAAAGGGCAACAGGCAGAGTTAAAATTGGATTTCAAAGCACTTATGCTGAACTTCTAATGATATTTTATACTTCAGACCAAACTGAATAATCATTAGATATTTTACTGCCAAAATAAAATCTAAGCAGATAAAAATGTATGTTCTGCTTAAAATTCATCATGGTGAATGGTAGAATATCATCAACATGGACATTTTACATGGATAGACTCAGTCAAGAGCCAACATGATCTTCTTCCACATACATCAGCATTTGAAAGTGTTACCTGTTTTCCAAGTGTAATGTAAGTAACATAAATATTGATTGGAAAAACCCCTGTTGTGACTTTGAAAGTTGAAAACACTTCAAAGATGCTTATAAATAAATTGGAAAATCAGGTGAGCCTTCATCAGAATTAGCTTAATGCTTGTCTTTTTTTCCCCCTTAGAGTCTGCCTGATCCTTTTTTCTTCTGGATCTTTCTCCTATCACAAATTATAGACTCTTCATTGCAGAGTGGCATGCTTGCATTTGACTAAATTCTCTAAAGAGTTTGGGCTGTTATTTTGTTTAACATCTGTGCAAGCCCATTTTTGCATTTTGTGAAAACACTTCTCTATGATGTTTCCAACCATTGTACAGCCTACTCTACCAACTATAATTATAAGTACTTCTCAGTTGCTGTAGAGCAGCACCATCCAACAGACCTTTCTGTGGTGGCAGAAATTTTCATTTCAGCTATCCAGTATGGTAGCCACTAGCCACATGTGTAATATGACTAGCACAACCGGGGAACTACTTTTTAATTTTGAAACATTTAATTGAATTAAAGTTAAATGTAAATGAGTGCATGTGGCTAGTGGCTACCATAATGGACAGCACAGATCTAGAAAGTTCTATTATTATAGACAACAGAACTTTATTATTATTATAAACACTATCTATTATAGTGTTTTTAAAAAGGAAAGGAGGTTTAGATAATCCACATTTCCATTTCATTGAAGTCTAGTAACTGTATCTTGGAACCTTGCACTAACTATCCATGTATAACATTTTGATTCGTGCAATTCCTGAAAAATTGCCACATTTAGAACTAGTTCCTCAATTTTTAAAATTGCAAAAACAACTACATTGGAAGTTGAATTATCTCTCTCATTCTGTCCTCAAGTTGTTGTTGTTGTTGTTTTTCCTAACATTTATTGTTCACTGGTAATTGAGGCTCTTCATGGCAGTCTAAGGCAGCCTGACATAATCAGATAAGGTCGCAGCACACATACAGATAACAGTGAAGTGAAAGAGGTGAAAAAACTTTACTTGTGGTCAAACTAGCGTTACCCTCATCCTTGGGCCACTTATCTCAATTTTTAGGGCTTCTTTTTTTCTTTTTAATCTGTAAATGAATTTGATGATAGACTGTCTAAAGGTGCTCTCAGCTCTAAAATACAGTGGCCTGGTTGGCATATTCCACCAATTGTGAATCGTTAGTCACTGGCGAGATTCAGCACAGTATGTATCATCCTTAACATAATCATAGCCACAAAATATTGACAACTTGCTGTGTTCCTGGCTCTGTGTTAAGTGACTGTCCTGCATCATAACCTCACAACAATCCTGAAGACAGATACCTGCTATTATTATCTCTCTTTTTCAGGTGAGGAAACTGAGGTGGCCCAGTTAGAAAGCAGCAAAGCCGAAGTTTGAACCTGGGAGCAGGATTCCCAAGCCTTGCTCTCAATTCAGTCATTATGCCATGCTGCCTTGTCAAAAACCAGGTGGAAGGACTCAGGCTATTCCAGCAGCTGAAGTACTTCCCACCTTGTCATGGGCTTGCCCCAATAAATTGGTGGTGAATTTAATGTGTTTGAACAAAATGCTCCTTAATATTTGAATAGACAGATTAAAAGAAAATAAGAAATGTGAAAACAAATAGATTTTCAAAGAATGCCTCCTTCCATGGCAGCAGTGCCCTAGGAGTAGCAGGCACTTTGAAAACGAGTCTCCAGTGAAGGTGCTGACATATCCTCAGAGGTCTAATTTATTCTGAATTGTTCTCAATTGCTTTCTATTTGAGAAGATGGCAGCACTCCCAATGGTGTCAAAATAGTCCATATCATGAGTGTTTAGAAAATTAAGTCTGTTACATATAGAGAATTCAGCAACGAAAAAGTGATAATGGTAGTAATATTAGCTAACATTAATTAAACACTTACTATATGCCAGATATCTATCCTAAGAACTTCATGTGACTGATTTTTTAAAGCAATGTTATTCTAGAAATATTTCTATGAAGTAACTACTATTATTATACCGTTGTTATAGATGAGAAAATAGAAGCACAGAGAGCTTAAAATAACTGGCCCAAGGTCACTCAAATGGTGAAGAGTGGAGCAGGTATTCCAACCCAGGCAGTCCACATCCATTAGGCTGGGCTTTGTCTCTGTCTGCAATCCTCAATCCGGGACAAAATGCCTATAGGGACATAGAAGGCTGCTCTCATATGGCCTTGATTAGCAAGTGTATTCCCATTTTTTTTTTTTTTTTTTTGGCACAAGAGTTTGCCCAAGGAAAAAGAGAGAGAAAAAAATCCTATTATAAAGATGAATGAGATTCAGATTCAACTAGGAGGAGGAAATAAGGACACTTGGACTCTGAAAGATGAAGCAATTTGTTATATATAACAGAATGCTTCAAATTACCAGAAGACTGAATATTTACTGTCTTTAAAAATTTTTTAAATAAAACATTCCTATTTCTGATGTAAGGCAGTCAGAAAATTTGGGAAAAGGATACACTGAGAAATTACTCAGGTTCTCATGATGATTCTGAAACAACAACAAAAAGTTTCAATGAAACAGTGGAGTTCAGGGACACATATTCTGTGCAATCAGTCTTTTAAGAGACTTAATAACCACCAGAACCTCTAGGAATGAAATACTAGATATAACAATTTCTTAAAAGAAGAAAAACAACACTTTGATAAATTATAATGAAGACTTCTATGTGCTATGAATGGAATTAGCACAACTAATAGTGTTTTAGACATTTCATTAGGTTATCCCTCATGACCTTAGCAAAAAAGCTGTACACCAGTAGGCATACAGAACACCTTAATTAAAAACAAGTGATACTGTACTTAACAAAGTTTAATCTGACAGGTAAAACATCCAATGAGTGGTGTATTTTATCTAAGTATTGTTCATTTTCCTGCAGCTGAACAACCAGGCACTCATCAAATGACAGTTGCTGGGACAAGTTATAGGTAAAAGAATAAATATAAGTTTGTGTATATAGATGATTTGACTTGCTGGAATCTTTGCGGCCATTGCAAAATAGTTAATGCTACAATGTAGACAAAATTTACTCAGAAGTAATGTTATTAAACCAGAAAATGCTCAAGTCCTTTCAGAAACAGAACAGAATCCTGAACTGAAATAAGGCATGATAATTTATGTCTTTAATGAAGATATAAAGATGGAATTATGGCTGGCTTAGCAGAAACAAAAGCATAAAGATCCTGAAAATGTTTCAACACCAGTTCACACATGATAGATCAAGATGCCTGTGGAAACTAATATAAGAGGCAATGTGGTCATGTAGGCAAGTCACACAGTAACCTAGTTTCCTCTTACAGAAATTAGAAACAGTAATAACCTTTTGACAGTCCTCACTGCATGACTATGAAAAACAAGAAGGATCATGCAGAAACAGTACTATGCAAATTATAAGACATATAAAATAATCATTATTATATAGGTGCAAAAAAAAAAAAAACAGGACCAGTACCTGTAACTTGTAACAGTCTATATGGGCCCAAGGATGCAGGAGTTGGGGAGGGACTATAGTTTCTTGTATTCCAGTTTCTTTCTCTCCAAATCGTCCCTATGCTTCATAATCACCTCAACCTAGACATATTTATTGATATCTCTCTCAGTCTCTTTTTGCTCCGTTTCTCTGTCCTCTTCCCCTTCCCTCCTTGTTGTCTTTGTCCCCCTCCCCCTCTCTCGCCCCCTCCTCCTTCCCCTTCCTCTTCTTCTTCTTCTCTCTCTCACTCTCACTCTGTCCTCAAAAGGAAATTAACCACCAAATAACTCTATAAAATGGCTGAAAGAACCATCAGTTAAACATTCTGGACAGATGATGTTCTTATGGAGGAACAAAGCTAACGTTGAAGAATTTCATCTGTTAGAAAGTAAAACGCTTAAAATCTGAATTAAAATCAGGAATATATTAAAACTCAAAGATATTGTCGGTGAACTAAGTTAACCCAATTCAAAGAACACGTGATAAAAACAAACCTATCTTCTCCCCAAATTAAAATGTCAAATTTGACTTATAGCTTTCAGTACTAAACTGTTTATTACACTGACAGTTTGGTTTAATGTCAGCATTTAATTATGAAAAAAATTCAGATTATTGAAATCCCTACAAGAACCTAAATCTGAGATAGTTGCACATTGGACTGTACAATTAACTGTTATTAATTAACATAATCAAGTATGACAATTCATAAATACTAGATTACGATTGGTAAAAATCTATATTTTGCAACTGTCAGAGACGGGGGAGAGAGCTAAGAAGGTCTCATCCCTTTAACCTTCCTCCCAGGTCAGAAAGGAAGTGTCAGAGTGAACATGTTCAAATGTTTATAGCAAACAGACACAAAATTACCCATCCCACTTTTCCTGTAAGGTCAGTGAAGTCCTAGGCTCTCTGTCCATTTAGGACTGACATGACATCATGTTCATAACAATCTTTGAATGGCAGGGTAATTTAATCATCTGGTGAGATTAGGGTAACAAAACTGTCCTAAGCAGCATTTATGCATCAAGCTTAAGACATTGTTCAGAACACTGATCCTTCTAGGTTCTTATACCATGTTCATGCAAGGATGGGAGAATCTCTACATGATTTCCAGACAGTCCACTTTTGTTGAACTCTACCAATTTAACAAGTGAAAGGCCAAGTTTAACACCTTTAATGCAGATTACATGATGATTAGACATAATATACTGGTTATTGTAGCTACCTCTGGTGTGTGACTTTTGATTGGACAGGGCCTTCTAAATGTAAGCTAACCATCTGAAGACTAAATTTCTCATTTGGGCAACTGTTTCTAGATACAGAAAAACACACACACACACACACACACACACACACACACGCACACAGAATCTATGCTAAAGTATGTTAGTTTCAGATAACAAAGAATAAACCAATCAGAAAGCAAGGTGATTCATGTAAGTCTGCATAATCAATTATGACAAATAGGGTGAAACCTAATAAATATCTTAATTGCTGTCACAGCTATCTCTTGATCTTGTTTTTTGGAAAGCACCTGGATTGTTGGCCGCCTGCAATTATTTACATTAAAGCATAAAACTTCCATTTCAAAATTCTCTGTTTCTGAATATGATTGTTTATAAAATAATAAAGCAATTCCTATAATTTTATCTAATGAATTTCAACTAAACTCTGATCAAGTTAACAGAGTGGAACATTATATAGCATGATTTAATTAAAAATAACACAAGCACAACTTCCACAAACCAAGCAATCATACACATTTTATCAGAAAATAAATATTATTTAGGTCATTCAGTTTGATTTCACTGTTTGAAAGGAAAGAGCATCCTGTGCAAGAAACATTTGGGGGGGGGGAAATAGTGAAGTTTCTTATTAACTCATATTAATTTTTGACCCTAGAAGTAAACATATTAAAAGATTAATAGCTTCTCCAATTTGACTAACAACATATCGGCAAAGCTTTTATGAAAATACTATTGAATTTAGTGTTAGTAACTTTGTATGTAATGTGGAGAAAAGCTTTTAAAAATTTTATTCTATTTTCAAAATTTAATTATACCTGAGTTTGACTTTCAGTTACTCTGCTAGTTAGCTCTACTCCCTTAGGAATTTCCTCAGTGTTACATAACTTTTAAGAGATTTCCAATGAATGTTAGTGGCAACTTACTTTTATTGAGTACATACTCAAGGTACTTGCACTTATTTTATTATCTGGTTTTCCTCCTAATAACTATGAGATTATGATCCACATTTTACAGATTAGCAAGCTAAGGTATAAATAAGTGTGTGAGATCACATAGCTAGTAAATAGCAGCTCTTAGATTTGAATTCATGGATTGTTTCCAGAATCTGTGCTCTTGAAAGCTATTCTATACTACCTTTGACATATATTTAATCAGATTTTTAGGTGAAAAACCTTTTTTTTTGTTGACTAGATCCCATTAATTAATGGAACTAAGAATAGATTTGGAGAATTTGAGAGACTGAATTGGCTTTAAATTTAAATAGAATACTACAAACTCTCACCTGGCTAGGGAGATGAGGTGATTTTACAATTTCAAATTAAAAAAATAAACAGAATTTATTTTGGTTAGGGTGTTTTCTCTTACCCTTCTTCTGAAGATTCAAGAGAATATGGTCATAATTTTCATATCTCATCTGGCCTTGGATTCAACAACAGGTGGGACATCCCAATATTCTTGTATAATTATAACACATAACTACTCCACAGTAATTTAAACAAATTAACAACTTGAAGTTCTTTGGTTTAGAAGTGAAAACCCAAATGGCTGTTGCTTCAGAGCTTTTTTTTTTTTTGCAGTACACGGGCCTCTCACTGTTGTGGCCTCTCCCACTGCGGAGCACAGGCTCCGGACGCGCAGGCTCAGCAGCCATGGCTCACGGGCCCAGCTGCCCCGTGGAATGTGGGATCTTCGCAGACCGGGGCACGAACCCGTGTCCCCTGCATCGGCAGGCGGACTCTCATCCACTGCGCCACCAGGGAAGCCCCAGAGCTTTTTGATCTTAATGTCTGATGGACCAATTTGCACCAATTTTTTTCTAAGGTATTAAGGTTAAGTCAGGGCAGCCAAGATGTGACCACTATGCTGGAGGAAGCATTTGGCTTATTCAGTAGGTGGCGCTCTTTCTTTCTATCTATTGTACAAATCTTAAAGACCTAATGTAATACTGGGGAAACAGCTATTGGTGCCATTTCCCAGGAAAAAAAAGTGAAATAGATGCCAGGGACAGCTGTTTAATACTCAGATATTTTTTATTTATTTTTCTTTTTTCTTGAGAAATTGCATTGTTAAATTCTAAAAAGTAGCACATTTACCAAACTGTCCCTAAAACCTATCCAAAATTATCTGGCTCTCTACTTCTTTATAGTTTATACCTTTGTGGAAAATATATACACGTTCCACTGCTAACTAGCTATCGTAGTTAATAAATACTTAATAACATATGTTGAGAGCATGTTGGTAGAAAAAATTAATTTTAATATCATTGAATTCTGAAATGAGAACCATACTATTATATTTCTGTCCTTATCATTTCATGTACCTATAAATGGTCATCACTTGCTTTTGAGTTACACAAAAATAATGCCTTTGATAACATCAATCGCTATTAATTAATCATCATCTAATCTCATGACCAAAGCAGGTTTTCTTCCATAACATCTATAATTTATGACATCTTGCAGGTCTGTGGACTTCAGATGTTACTTTGTTGTGGTCCTTTTACCAGCAGCATCAGCATCACTTTGGAGCTTGTTATAAGTGCAAATTTTGGGCTACACCCAACCCCTTTTGAATTTCTGGGATTGGGGACAGGAATCTGTATTAACAAGCTGGCCAGGTGATTCTTAAGCATGCCAGGGTATGAGAAGCACTGCAGTGGTTTAATGAATCCAATTAACATTAATTGCTAAAACACACCAGGACAAACATACCCTTTTCTATGGGATGATGCATCTTTACTCTTTATTTCATTTTAATATGAAGATTGGGACTAACCTGCAATATTTAAAATGTTTCTGATGCCCATTTTTGTGAGTGAATAAACATATGATTCTCTTTCCTTCTACTACAACTCTTAAGTAGATCTGTGACTTTGATATGTATAAAACAAGGGACCTGATAATGTTTTGAATATAAAGATTTTTTTTTTTTGCGATATGCGACCCTCTCACTGTTGTGGCCTCTCCCGTTGCGGAGCACAGGCTCACGGGCCCAGCAGCTCCGCAGCATGTGGGATCTTCCTGGACCGGGGCACGAACCCGTGTCCCCTGCATTGGCAAGTGAACTCTCAACCACTGCGCCACCAGGGAAGCCCAGATTTTTTTCTTTTTTTGTAGAAGATTACACCTTAAATCCCTTGGAATATACATATAGTATACATTTAGAATATATGTCAATAATCTGCACAAAGAAAATGAGGATGATCTAAACAATTATTATTTCTTACTTCTGTAGAGAAAATTAGACCACTTTTCATCTGCCACATCTGACCTATCTAAACAAGTCCATCCAAATTTACAATTTTACTGTACAGCAAGTGTGCTGGATAACTGTGAACAATTATGTTTGATTCTAAGTCCTTCAAATACAGAGTTAATTTAGAAATAATGACAATATATGGATAGGTATTGTTCCTGTACTTGGGATCAAATTGAATCTACAGTAAGAATTTATGGAGCACCTAATATGTCATGGTATAGTTTTATTAGACATAAGAAAACCAAACAAAAACACCTTGAACTTAGTCCTTGTCCTGTAGTATAATCCTTTCTTGTAATTTAAAATACAAGGCTCTAAAAGATCTTTGGTCACCTCCACTTCAGACAGAGCAAAAGATCTTGGGAGCTTTTCAGTGAAAACTATGCTCATGGGTAGCCAAGAACAGGAGAAGAAAAAAATAAATTGTAAATTTGTTGCTAGCAACGTATAGGAATCTTCTTTTATACCTCAATGAGAGAAAAATGTACACTTACACATTTTTGAATATAAATTAAGCCTATAAAGATAATTATAGACCAGTACTTTTTGTTATCCTTACCTAGATAGTATATTGGAAGATATTAAAATAGATCAAATTTGCAGAATATACAATGAAGTGTCTCTATTCAATATAATTTGGAAAGGGGGATGACATTATATGTACAACTGTCCAAAAACTGGGTTTTATACGTTCTATTTTGAATTGCAATGTATTATATGTCTTAAAGTATAGTTATTGGGGAGTAATCTGCTAAAATCCCATTAATGCTAAAATGGAACATGACTCATTAATCTAAAATATCGTAACTAAATTGATACTGATGTACTTATAACGATATATAATGAAAAGTGAAAAATAGAAAATGAAAACATCAACTAACTCAAGACAACATTGGTAGTATAATGGTAACAAGCATACTACAGAATTGCTGGAATTCCAACTTTTCTTGTTTAGAGGGTTGCCAAATGTCATGTGGCAGCCAAAGTTCTTAGCAGAATACTGAATTGGAGTCTTCAATAAGCTCTAGCAGTATGTCAATTTCAGATTAAGAATACCAAATCTTAGTTACATTTAAGAGTATATTGATTAGGTTAATGGTAAGAACTCCTTAGTTCTATTATGCAAAAGTGTGGAATTATACATCATTTACCTGTAAGAACTGAGTGAAGAACTTATACATTTTGTTTCAGTTCAGAGCACATTAAGAGGACTGTGCATTTAAAAATCATATCTATTGAGGGAGATGAGATATGGACACTAAAACTCACCAGAAAAGATGACGTTAAAACTAAAACCCACCAGAAAAGAGGACAGTGGAAAGGATGTCTCTATGCAGTATATTACGTATAAGACCAAATATAACATATATTGTGCATATTAATAAGAGTTCAGACCACAGAAACGTCATTTCAGTCTGAGAAGTGGGGGCTTGAAGTACACCTTGAATCATATGAAATATCTGGAAAGTAAAAAAGGAAGGAAAAATCCTGTTAGGTAAATATTATGAATCAATGTACAAAAGTCAAGAGATATCCAATTACTAAATTTAAACTATTTATCTTTACAATTAAAAATAAGGAGAAAGATATATTAATTATAAATTTAGAGGGGCAAACCTAAATAACAAAATTACATGGTATTTTTTTAGAAACATGCAAAATGTTTTCAATGATTTTGAATCCTACTGATATTGAAAAATGCTCATATGTTTATACGACAGTGGAAGAGCTTTCTCAAGGTTGTTTAATTTGGGTATTTCATCATGTTTTTAAGAGTGGAGCACATTACTGAGTTGACAAAGGCAGTAAACTCTTTATACTAAAAAATAAGCCAATATTGTTGAATTATTTAGGGAAAAGGGAATGAAATTAGGGGAATTGTACAGGGGATGGATAAATATTTAAGCCATTCAGTCTTCTAGATTAGATTGTTTCATTAATCTTTGTATTACATTGATTACAAAAACATACTGAAGGTTCATCAGTTTTAATTACTAGGAAGCCAAGACACATAACTAAAATTGGAAGTTATTGTGGTTTCTAAGAGTCAGGTCACTACAAAATATCCCTCACCTCCAACTGAACTTTTATTTTCTTGCAGTAGACACCTTTTCATTTCTGTTTTCTTCCCCCTACTGTTAACTCTCTCCCTTCCCTTTTCCCTCCCTCGCACCGCCCCCTTCCCTTCTTTCCTTCCTTCCTTCATGAGTACACATGTGTGTATGTACCCTAAATGTTAGAGTTCTACCACTCTCTTTTCCAAAAACCTCAGAGTAACCACTATCTTAAAAGTAGTCCACGTTATTCTCCTGCATCTTTTATAATTTCTGATATGTACACACTTTAGATACAAATAATTTTACATTTAAGTTAGTTACATCATATTTAGAAGTTAGATCACAATATTTTGAATATATAAGGGGGTCTGTCACCCTCTCTTCTTAGAACTTCTTACTCTAGTGAAACTACAAGTTTCAAGCTTCTTAAACAAAGGAGTATTTTTGTTTTCCTATATAAAGTGAGGGTGAGGGGAAGTTAAAAAAAAAAAAAAACAAACTCAGCAGTCACATGGCTTACTGCTTTCCGGTGGCTTGGGAATGATGCAAAGTGCTCACACTCACTTTCTCACCTCTCTTAATTTCAACAAATACCTGTAGCTGGCATTGTTCTTCATCTGTTCTCCTACTTGCCTCCTCTCTGTTCCCATGATAATCATTTTGTTGCCCCAAGAAGTAAAATTAAGCTTTATTTGTCTTGTTCACTGGCTGCTCTAAGATCTCTTAGGCCACTGCCAACATCACAAAATTTATAATTTCCTTTTCTTCCCCTAGTGTCTTAACCCACTCCCTCTCCTTGGCATGTGCAATTTCTGGGATAATTTCCTTTAACGTAGTATCATGATTTTTTACATTTAAAAGTTGAATTGCATAAAGATGTTAAAAAAAAAAATAGCAGGTTGGGGCCAAGAGCAGTGCAAATGCTTCTTCAGCTTGGTGTGGGAGAAAGTTTTCTGTAGGCCCCTTCTCCTAACCATTGTGCCTCGGCTCTTCCTGTTTTAATTCAATTCCAGTTTTGATATCAATGCTATGTAGAAACATGTGCATCGACATGCTTGTGTAGAAAAATATGCTTATCAAAATTGTAGAATTAGGGGAACTTTTTCTTTGGTTTTCCTTTTTGTGCACCTGAACTTTAAAAAATTACTCTAGAACAAACATGTACCATGCGTGCTGTAATATTTGGGAAAAAACAGTGTCAGAGAGTTTAGTGAAAGTAACTAATTTTGTGACACTTTCAAATGTTGCCATTGAATCTTTTAATCTATAAAGGAGAGCACTGATCCCTTAAAAAAAAAAAAAAAAAAAGTTGAATTGCAAAGGCAATAGATTGATGGCTCCAGAAAGTTCAGGTTGATGTTTATCCGGTAGCAAGATATAGTGTCCTATGGTGGACAGTGAATAAGTATGCCCCTTATCTCTGCAAAAGATTAGAATATTTGCCAAAACACAACAATTTACTGAAATGTACCACAAAATTGTGGCAAAACTAGATAAAACCTTTGATGCTTTTTTTTTACCTAGTCATTCAATAAACCCTTCTCACAATTCCCATTAAAATCTTTAATGAAATACCTAATGATATGAACAGGTACATAGGAGCACAAATTTCTCTTGGGTATACATATA
The DNA here is from genome assembly GCF_008692025.1 of Phocoena sinus. Lineage (NCBI taxonomy): Eukaryota > Metazoa > Chordata > Mammalia > Artiodactyla > Phocoenidae > Phocoena > Phocoena sinus. The sequence goes on from NC_045773.1 coordinate 13,901,855, forward strand.
GCTATGAGTGAAATTGCTGACAGAAATGTGAATATTCAACATCACAATTTAAAACCAAATTTTTCTACAATGTAGTTGTACTAACTTACCCTCCCTCCAGAAATAATTGCTATTGATTAATATCTTCTCTATTGGCAAAGTTCTTCATCTCTACCAACAGTGAGTATACACGATAACTTACTATGGGATTGACTTGAATTTTCATGATTATAAATGAGATTAGGCATGCTTTCATATGTTCACCCCTTACTCATGTTTATCCCCCTCTGTGTCTTCAACTTCTAATAGTAGCATTTGCCTGTTTTTCTATGGGGTTGTATTTTTGTCACTGAGTTGTAGTTCTTTACATATCCTAGATACCAACACTTTGTTGCTTAGATGTGTTGTTCTCCCAGTTTTTGAAATTATGGTATTTTGGGGATGAACAGAGTTCTTAGTTTTAGTGATGTAAATGTTTTCAAATTTGTCCTTAATATTTACTGCTTTTTGTACCATTCAATAAGTATTTCCCTAGCCCAAAGTCATAAATATTTTCTTCATTTTTCTCTGAGCATTTTGTACTTGGCCTTTTATGTCTAAGACGTGTAAGTTATCTAAAACTGAGTTTATGTACATTCGAGGTAGCAATCTAATATCTTTCCCCCACACATACCACTTTTTTCCCCTTCAGTACCATTTTCCTTTTAATCTGCAACAGCATCCTGTCTTTTTCTCAGGTTTCCAAATATAGCATTGGTTTAACTTTGGAATCTCTCTCAGTTGGTGAATTTGTTTTTCCCTGCAAGAATACCACATATCTTAATTACTACAACTTTATAATATCTTGATTTGATTAGCAAGTCTCTCCAACTTGTATGTTTTCTTCAAAATTACCTGGGCTATTTTTGTCCCTGTACCCTTTTATATAAATTTACCAACTGTTTCATGAAAAATTTATTGTGATTTTAACTGGTATTGCCGTGATATATAGTTTAATTTAGGCATATTGAATATTATGATCAATGAAGATGTTATGTCACAATTTTTATTGGTTCTTTTTAAAGTCTTTAAAGAAAACTTTTCATAATTTTTTACTAAAATTTTCTGGGAAGTAAAAAAATATTAGTAGCCTGGGTATATTTTGCTATTGTTATTGCCACTATAATTAGCATTTTAATTTTAATTACATTTTTCTTTTTCAGAACATCTTAAATATGTTTCTCATATCATGTACTTAATAATTCAATGTCTGCAGTGTGAGTAGATATAATTCTGTTGTACTCTTTCTGTTGATTCTTGCTGGGATGGTTGGTAAATCTAATTTTTAATTTTTTTTTAAATTTTGAGTTCATATTTAGTGGGACTTTATGTTTGGGAAATGTTTGATGGTTGGATTTAAAGTGCATTGCTTCAGAGGTGTGGCCAAGATGCCAGAGTAGGAAGACCCTGAACTCACCTCCTGTCATGGGCACACTAAAATTATGACTATTTACAGAGCACCTATCTATGAGAATGATCTGCAAACTTGCAAGAGAGATTTTCCACAACTAAAGATATAAATAAGGAACCACAAAAAAGTTGGTAGGAAGGGCAGAGACATGGTATAATCAAGACCCACACCCCCAGGCAGGTGATCAACAAACAAAGAGGAGGATAATAACAACTGCAGAGATTCCTCCCAAGGAAGGAGGGGTTCAAGCCCCATTTTGGGCTCCCCAGGCTGGGGGTCTGCACAAGGAAGACAAGACCTAGATTGTCTGGCTCTGAAGGTCAATGAGGCTTGTGTACAGGAGAGCTGGAGAGGTGTAGGAAACAGAGACTCCCCTCTCAAAGGATGCATGCAAAATCTCACATGCCGCCTAGTCCCAGCACAGAGGAAGTATTAATAGTTTGAAAGTATCCTGGGTCAGACCCATTTGCTAATCTTAGAGAGCCTCTGGGAGCAGCAGGAGAAAACTGGGATTACCCCTGGGGATATAAATACTGGCAGCAATCATTTTTGGGAACTCATTCTACCATGAGGACATGGTGCTGGCAAGCACCATTTTGGAGTCCTCTCTCTAGCCTATTAGTGTCAGTGACTTACCCACCCAACAGCCAGCCAGCACCAGTTCTAGAACCCCCCAGGCTGAATGGCCAGCTGTGCTGGGACCAGTCCCCAGCCAGCAGTGGGCTGGCACCAGCCCTGGGCCCCCTGGGCCATGTCCATCACTGGATCTGCAGCCAGCAAACCAGGCAGGGCCAACTGGGCCAGGGACCAGCCCCACCTACAAGTTTGCCCATAGTAGTTGACTCCACCACATCAGAAGGGCTCATGTAAGGCACAGAAGGGGCACTCCAAGAGCATATAGCTCTGGTGACCATAGGGGAGTGTGCTACTGGGTCCCATAGGATGAAAGGCCACTTTTTTAACACAGGGAAATGTAACTGACCTACCTAATACATAGAAATAAACACAGAGAATTAGGCAAAATGACGAGTCAGAGGCATATGTTCCAAATAATGGAACAAGACAAAACTCCAGGAGAAGAACTAAGTGCAGTGGAGATAAGCAATCTACCTGAGAAAGAGTTGAAAGTGATGATTAAAAAGATGCTCAATGAACTAAGGAGAAGAATGGATGAACAAAGTGAAAATTTTAGCAAAGAGAAAATATAAAGAACCAAAGCTGAAGAATACAATAAATGAAATAAAAAATATACTAGAAAGAATCAACAGTAGATTTGATGATACAGATGAGTAGATCCATGATCTACAAGAGTAGTGGAAAGAAAGCGCAACAGAAAAAAGAATTAAAAAAAATAAGTCTAGTTTAAGAGACCTTTGTGACAACACCACTTACAAAGCTAGGAGGAAGGTTAAAAGACAAAAGAGTAAAATCACCTATATCCACAATAAGTAGTTAAGGGATACACAAAACAGATGTAAAATATGATGTCAAAAACTTTAAACATAGGAGGTGGTGGTAAAAATTGAAGATTGTTAGAATGCATATGAACTAAACAGATCATTACCTTAAAATGGTCATCTATATCTATACCTATACCATATATATATATATATATATATATATATATATATATATATATATCATGGTAACTACAAAACAAATACTACAATAGATACACACAGAACAAAGAGAAAGAAATCCAAACATAAGACTAAAGATAGTCATCAAATGACAATGTAAGATAGCAAAAGAAGAAGAAAGAAACAAAAATACCTACAAAAATAACCAGAAAAGAATGAACAAAATGGTCATAAGTACATAACTGTCAATAATTACTTTAAAAGTAAATGGAGTAAGGGGACTTCCCTGGTGGCACAGTGGTTAAGAAACAGCCTGCCAATGCAGGGGACACAGATTTGATCCCTGGTCTGGGAAGATCCCACATGCCGTGGAGCAACTAAGCTCGTGTGACACAACTACTGAGCCTGTGCTCTTCAGCCCACGAGCCACAACTACTGGGCCCGTGTGCTACAACTACTGAAGAACATGCACCTAGAGCCCATGTTCCACAACAAGAGAAGCCACTGCAATGAGAAGCTCGCACACCACAACGAAGACACAACGCAGCCATAAATAAATAAAAAAATAAATTTATTGGACAAAAAGTAAATGGAGTAAAATGCTCCAATCTAAAGATATAGAGTGGCTGAATGAATATGAAAATAAGACTTGGGACTTCCCTGGTGGCCCAGTGGGTAAGACTCTGTGCTCCCAATGCAGCGGGCCTGGGTTTGATCTGTGGTTGGGGAACTAAATCCCACATGCATGCCCCGTCTAAGAGTTCACATGGTGCAACAAAGAAGTCCGCATGCAGCAACTAAGAAGCCTGCATGCCACAACTAAAGAGATCCTGCATGCCACAACTAAGACCTGACACAGCCAATATAAATAATAAATAAATTTTTTAAAAAAGAAAAGATTTTATATACATATATATATATATATATATATATATATATATTTATATACACTGCCTCCAATAGACTCACTTCAGATTTAAATGCACACACATACTGAAAGTGAGGGGATGGAAAAAAGAATTCCATGAAAATGGAAACAAAGAGAAAGCCAGGGTAGCAATACTTATATCAGGCAAAATAGACTTTAAAACAAAGACTGTAACAAGAGAAAAAGAAGGACATGACATAATGATAAAGGGACCAATCCAACAAGAAGATATATCAATTGTAAATATGTATGTACCCAACATAGGTGCATCTTAATACATTAAGCAAATATTAACAGACATAAAGGGAGAAATTGTCAGTAATACAGTAGTAGGGGACTTTAACATCACATCTACATCAATGGTTAGACCATCCAGACAGAAAATCAATAAGGAAACAATGGCTTTAAACTACATATTAGACTAGATAGACTCAATAGATACATGTAGAACATTCCATTTCAAAGCAGCAGAATACAAATTTTTTTCAAGTGCACATGGAACATTCTCCAGGATAGATCACATCCTAGGCCACTAACAAGTCACAGTAAATTTAAGAAGACTGAATTCATAGCAAGCCTCTTTTCCAACCATGCCAAGCTATAAGACTGCACATCAACAAAACAAGAACAAAAACTTGCAAAAAAACACATACTTGGAGGCTAAACAGTATGCTACTTAACAAACAATGGGTCATGGAAAACATCAAAGAGAAAATAAAAAATACCTGGAGACAAATGAAAATGGAAACACAATGTTCAAAAATCTGTGGGTTGTAACAACAGCTGTTCTAAGAGGGAAGTTTATAGAGTTACAACCTACCTCAAGAAATAAGAAAAATCTCAAATAAACAATGTAAACTTACATCTAAGAAACCAGAAAGAAAGGAACAAATAAAGCCCAAATTTAGGAGAAGCAAGGGAATAATAAATATCAGAGTGGAAAAATAATGAAATAGAGACTAAAAGATAATAGAAAAGATCACTGAAACTAAGAGCAGATTCTTTGAAAATATAAACAAAATTAATAGATCATTAGTCAGACTCACCAAGAGAAAAAGAGAGAGGGCCCAAATAAAGCCAGAAATGAAAGAGGAAAAGTTACAACTGACACCAAAAACATATAAAGGGTCATAAGATATTATTATGAACAATCACATGCCAATAAAATGGACAACCTAGAAAAAAGGAAAAAATCTTAGAAAGTACAGTCTCCCAAGTTTGAATCAGGAAGAAACAGAAAATATGAGCTGACTGATTACCAGGAATGAAATTAAAACAGTGATTAAAAAATCTCTCAATAACAAAAGTCCACGACCAGATGGCTTCATAGGTGTGTTCTAGCAAACATTTAAAGAAGATTTTACACCTATCCTTCTTAAACTATTTTAGAAAATTGAAGAGAAAGGAAAGCTTCTGAACTCATTCTATGAGCACCACCCTGATTTCAAAACAAAAAATAAAATGACAAAAAAAGGAAAATTATAGGCCAATATCGTTGATTAACATAAACATAGAAATCCTCAACAAATATCAGCAAACCAAATTCAACAAATACATTACAAAGATCATGATCAATTGGGATTTATCCCAGGAATGCAAGGATTGTTCAATATCTGTATATCAATCAACGTGATATACCACATTAACAAAATAAACAATAAGACCCATATGATTATCCCAATAGATGCAGGACAAGCATTTGACAAAATTCAATATCAATTTATAATAAAAAACCTCAACAAAGTGAGTATGGAGGGAGCATACCTCTACATAATGAAAGCCATATAAGACAAACCTACAGCCAACATCATACTCAATGCTGATAAGCAGAAAGCATTTCCTCTAATATCAGGAACTAGACAAGCATGCCCACTCTCACCACTTTTATTCAACATAGTACTGAAGGTCCTAGCCACAGCAATCAAACAAGAAAAAGAAACGAAAGGAATCTAAATTGGAAAAGAAGTAAAACTGTCACTGTTTGCAGATGACATGATACTGTATATAGAAAATCCTAAATACACCAACAAAAGTGACTAGAACTATGCATGAATTCAGTAAAGTGGCAGGATAGAAAATTAATATACAGAAATCTGTTGGGTTTGTATACACTAACAACAAACTCTCAGAAAAAGAAATTAAGGAAAAAACTCCCATTTACAATTGTATCAAAAAAGAATAAAATGCCTAGGGATAAATCTAAACAAGGAGATCAAAGACTTTTACTCTGAAAACTATAAGATATTGATGAAGGAAATTGAAGATGACACAAACAAATGGAAAGATACACTGTGCTCATGGATTGGAAGAATTAATATTGTTAAAATGATCATATTTCCCAAGGCAATCTACAGATTCAATGTAATTCCTATCAAAATACCAATGACATTTTCCACAGAACTAGAGGAAATAATTCTAAAATTTGTATGGTACCACAAAAGACGATGAATAGCCAAAACCAAAGCAGGAGATAACAGACTCCCTAATTTCAAACAATTGTACAAAACTACAGTTATCAAAACAGTGTGGTGCTGGCAAAAAACAGAATAGAGAGCCCCCAGAAAGCTATGTTTATGATTATGTTTATATAATCAATTAGTATATGACAAAGGAGGCAAGAATTTACAATGGGGAAAGATAGCCTCTTCAATAAATGGTGTTGGGAGAACTGGACAGCTACATGCAAATAATCAAACTGAACTACCTTCTCACATCATATACATAAATAAACTCAAAATAAATTAAAGGGGCTTCCTTGGAGGCAGAGTGGTTGAGAGTCCGCCTGCTGATGTAGGGGACACGGGTTTGTGTCCCGGTCTGGGAAGATCCCACATGCCACAGAGCAGCTAGGCCCGTGAGCCATGGCCGCTGAGCCTGCGCGTCCGGAGCCTGTGCTCCGCAACGGGAGAGGCCACAACACTGAGAGGCCCGCATACCGGAAAAAAAAAAAAAAAATAATAAAGATAAATGTAAGACCTAAACCCATAAAACTCCTAGAAGAAAACAGAAAGAAGACATAGGCAGTGCACTCTCTAGTGTGTGGTCTTAGCAATATTTTTCTGGTGTGTACTTCTCCTCAAGCAAGGGAAACAAAAGCAAATATAAACATTGAGACTACCTCAAACTAAAAAACTTTTGTACAGTGAAGGAAACTATTAACATAACAAAAAGACAGAATGGGAGGAGATACTGCAAATGATATATCTGATAAGGGATTAATATCCAAAATATACAAAGAACTCACACAACTCATCATCAAAAAAACCCAGACAATCTGATTAGAAAATGGACAGAGGACCCAAATACATATTTTTCCAAAGAAGACATACAGATGGCCAAAAGACACATGAGAAGGTGCTCAACAGCACTAATTATTAGGGAAATGCAAATCAAAACCACAATGAGGTATCACCTCATACCTGTCAGAATGGCTATTATCAAAAAACAACAAATAACAAATATTGGCAAGGATGTGGAGAAAAGGGTACCTTTGTGCACTTTTGATGGGAATGTTAACTGCTACAACCACAATGGAAAAAGAGTAAGGAGTGTCCTCGAAAAACTAAAAATAGAATTACCATATGATCCAACAATTCTACTCCTGGGTATTTTTTTCCAAAGAAAACAAAAACACTAATTCAAAAAGATATATGCACCCTATGTTCATTGCAGCATTATGTACAATAGCCAAGATATGGTAGCAATCTATGTGCCCATTAATAGATAAGTGGATAAAGAATATGTGGTACGTGAATACAGTGGAATATTACTCAGCAGTAAAATGAATGAAATATTGCCATTTGCAATAACATAGATGGATCTGGAAGGTATTTTGCTAAGTGAAATAAGTCAAACAGAGAAAGACACATACTGTATGATTTCCCTTGTGTGTGGAATCTAAAAAAAAAAATCACGGGAACAAATATAACGAAACATAAACAGACTCATAGATACAGAGAACAAATTGATGGCTGCCAGAGGGGAGGAAGGTTGGGGAAGGAGAAAGATAGGTGGGGGAGATAAAGAGGAACAAGCTTCCAGTTTTAAAATAAATGATTCATGGGAATGTAATTTATAGCATAGGGAATATAGTCAATAATATTGTAATAACTCTGTATGGTGACAGGTGGTAACTAGATTTATCATGGTGAACATTTTGTAACAAATAAAAATATTGAATCACTATGTTATACACCTGAAAGTAATATAATGTTGTAAGTCCATTATATTTCAATAAAAATAGATAAAGTGCATTTCCCCATTATGCCAGTTTCCTATAGGCACCAACAACCTAAAACCACTTTCGTCTGAATTCTCTGCTTAGGACTTTTCAGACTTCAAAGCGTGATATTTATTCTGGCACTAAGACACACTGAGTCTTGATTTTTGGTTGAAAATTTCAGGAAAGTTTCCCCATTCTCTAACACCTTACCCAAAACTAAGATGAACATATTTTTCTAACAGTTCTCTTTAATTGGTGAGCATTTCCTGGTTCACCCTTCATCAGTGCATTTGGTTCTTTGGGGTTTCCAGTTTGAATACCTGACCCTACCTTGCACCTTGCATGGACTCTAGGCTATATCTCCAGTAACCATTTTGAGGCATTTTAAAAGCAGTCATTCCTAAAGTATACATTCCAAACAGAAGAGCCTATCAAATTCCCAGGAGTTCTTGTGAAAAATGCAGATTCTGATTCTGTAGGTCTCCAGTAAGGTCTGAGATTTTTAATTTCTAACACGCTGCCAATGGGTGTTGATGCTGCTGTTCTGTACACCACATTTTGAGTAGCAAAGCTCTGGACCTCAAGGGATTAACGTATGTGACTAGCAAAGCTGCACTGCCACCCCACCCCCATGCTTGCTAGTCTCTGCTGATTTGCACTTCTGTGTTTTTGAGCAGTGGGAGATTTTCCTTACTTTCTTGCCAGCTCATGAATGCACTAAAAGGATGTTTAAAAATCTTTTAAAACTGAGCAGGTTTAAGTGTTTTCTACTAAGAAGATTTTTTAAGGAATGAAGTTCTAAAAAAATACTTATTTTTTTAGACTTTGTGTCTAGCTGTATGTGTGGAGAATTTGAATTTGTGTATTTGTTTAGATTTAGACCTTTGGATGGGCTTGCTGTAAAAGAGCAGTAGTATTTACATATTACCTCATCTTAGTGTCAGGGGAAATTAAAATTTCTTTTTTCAATTCTGTTGATTGTCTGCAAAGCAAAGTCTGGAAAATGGCAGGCAGTAAACATTCACATTAGAGTTGTTAAGATCTTACAACTTGGAGTCGGAAACATAAGGATTCCAAGTAGATCCTACTACATTAAAGCTGTGTGACTTTAGGAAAAATACTTTTTGAAGTTTTAGTCTCCTTATCTGTAAAATAGGCTTAAAGGAGTTCTTACCTTAGAGTGTTGTGAGAATTTAGTGATAGAGTGAAGCTCTATTATTATAAATGTTTAAGCATTTGCCGTTTTAAGACACATAGGAATGTTTAGGGTAAAGGGACTATTGTGATTATATTAAAGAATGATTACGAGACTTTCTATTCAAAAGACAAACAAAAATAACACTCAAAATTATAATTTGAATAATGATTTCAAAATTACCCATTTTGTTCATATTCTAGACCTGTGTTGTCCAACACAGTAGTCACTAGCCACATGTGGCCGTTTAAATTTAAATTAATTAAAATCACATATAATTAAAATTTGGTTCCTCATGTACACAAGCCACATTTCAATTGCTCAGTAGCTACATATGGGCAGTGGTTACCACATTGACCAGGGCAGACATAGAATATTTCCATCATTGCTCTTGACCATATAGATAAAAATTATTGTTGATAAATATAGGACAAAAATACTGTACTATATTTACAGATGTTGTAATTACTGGTTAGTTTCAGTTTTCTTCCTGAAATGACTGATTTTTGTTGCTGTTAACTTGTTTTTTGTGTTTCTTTTTGCAGTACGTGGGCCTCTCACTGTTATGGCCTCTCCCGTTGCAGAGCACAGGCTCTGGACACGCAGGCTCAGCGGCCATGGGTCACGGGCCTAGCCGCTCCGTGGCATGTGGGATCTTCCCGGACCGGGGCACGAACCCGTGTCCCCTGCATCGGCAGGCAGACTCTCAACCACTGCGTGACCAGAGAAGCCCTGTTAACTTGTTTTTAAACTGAGTCAGTGATTCAGTTTATGAAAAGAAAGCTTAAGAATTAAAGAGTCTAAAAAAAAAAGAACAAACTGTCATTTCTGAAGTGAAACTAAGCCTTTGTTTCTATACTGTCATCTAATTTGGCTTAGGTTATTCTTTTTTCTTAATGAGAAATGGTGGCTTCAGGGGAGCCACAAATATGTGTCACTCGGTTATTGGACCAAGAAGCAATAAACATATTTATAATGCAGTGTAAACAGGCTTAGAGCAAGATATTTAACTGGAAAGTCAGCACATGCAAAAAAAGAAAAAGAAAGGTAACATAAAACCAAATAGTGGGGAAATTTCCAAAATTTGCAAGGCAGCTTGAGATGGCAGGAACAAAGAAAGGAGAATTCTTGGCTGTGTTTCTAGCAAAATAGATAATAAATCAAACTCAGGGCATTGTTATCAATTTGACCTGACCTAGAGGAAGTACTGGATTGGTCATTATGGAATTCCTTAAGGAAAAGAAAACAGATATGGAAAATATACCATTTAGGGAACACCATGAAGGTGACTGTTGAAGAGATCTAGTATGTTGAGGAGAACGGCTAAGGAAAGGGATCTTATTCTTAGAGGAAAGCAGTGCACTTCATGATGATTTAATTAAGTAGTTACAATGGGAAAGGGGCTCGATTAATAAAATTGATCCGTAGATCATGTTCACACTTGTACAAAACATAGCTGCTGAAAAAGAGGAAAAGATACATTATAGTGTATTAAAGAAAATACTGCAGAGTAACTAGATTTGGACACAGTAAAGTTAATAAGATAACAGCACTGGAACAGTTCCAACTGTCCAATGTAATCATCACAACTATTTGATTGGAAACAATGTCAATAATGTATTCAAATAATCTTGAGCTGCCTATTGCAAACAGATGCATTCCCCAGCTTAATCTTATTCACATCTCCCCCAAAGATTGCTTGATCAAATTATGTAATTTGCAATAGCGTTAAGAACTGGAATTTATTATTTCAGTGATATCTAGCTATATTCAAATATTCGTTAATTTGAAGAGAATGAAACTAGCAACAACAGGATATCCTGTGTGTGCTGATTTATTTTTAATTTCAAACAGTTAGTGGTAGAAAGATTCCAGGTTGCAAATGATTTCATTGAAAACTGAACACCATGTTCCCGGAACACAGTAGGTGCTCAATAAATATGTGTTGCAAGCATCCCTTCTTCTGTATTAATACTTTCACTACATATATCATGGGAAGCACTTCAGAGACTAAAGAGAGAGTGCAAATGTGCTTTCACAAAGCCTTCATTTCAAGAAAGTTAGCTAACAAGCCACAGAACTAGCAGGGTTCTTCGCAAATTGTTAAGTATACATACAGCTCAAAGGAAACTGAATTTACATTTTGAAATTGTTTCATAATAAGAATTGAGTTTGCAACCACGGTGGTTCTTCTTAGAACTGTCCTATTCTTAAAACATTCTTTATGTTGGGACCAGTGCTAGGTCTTATCCACCTTTATAGCTATTCCTTCCTTCTTTTCATATGATCATGGCATGTCTGTTACACACAATAAGTGCTTATGATACATGCCTGTTTAATTGATAAAATGGCATTGGGGCTTCCCTGATGGCGCAGTGGTTAAGAATCCACCTGCCCAACATTTGGCAAAAGCTTATTAAATCAAAAAAAAAAAAAAAAAAAAAAGAATCCACCTGACAATGAAGGGGATACCGGTTCGAGCCCTGGTCTGGGAAGATCCCACATGCCACAGAGCAACTAAGCCCGTGTGCCACAACTACTGAGCCTGAGCTCTAGAGACCACGAGCCACAACTACTGAGCCCACGTGCCACAGCTACTGAAGCCTGTGTGCCTAGAGCCTTTGCTCCGCAAGAAGAGAAGCCACCACAATGAGAAGCCCGCGCACCTCAACGAAAAGTAGCCCCCGCTCACCGCAGCTAGAAAAAGCCTGCGCGCAGCAACCAACACCCAATGAAGCCATAAATAAATAAATAAACAAACAAACAAATAAATAAATAAATAAAATAAATTTTAAAAAAATGGCATTAAAAATGCTCCTGGAAAATCACTGTACAGCAAGACTGCCCTTTTGATGTGCTAATCCATTTTAAGTATGAAAATAAAATATTAAATAATCTTTGTGTGTCTCTAAAAAGGAACTATTTGATACTTAAACATAATTATGCACAAAATTCCCTTGACAAACACAATTATTTTCCAGTGATTAAATTAAATCAGAAGACCTTATGGAAAAAGAAAATAGCTCAACCCAGTTCACTTGTCAAGACTCCTGACATGCTTGTTCTGCTTTTTATACTTATATCTACTTTTATGGACTCACCAAAATAACAGTTGTGAAAGATACTCTGGCAATTTTAATCAATAAATGCCCAAAGTGAATATCCTCATTTTAGCAAGGGCCCCAGGTTTTGAGAAAATTGTTTGATCTCTCAGCTTGATTCAACATGCAGATATTTAGGTTAATTCACTTTAGTCCATGCGAAATTTTTAACAAAGATAATCTGTTTTATCATTTGCAACAAATATTTATTACTGTTCTCAGTAACCCAGTCAAATTAAGAAAATGTAGTGGGTTTCATTTTCTGCATCACTTTGCTCATTAGTGAGCATATTATCTTGTATAAATGCAAAGATAAAGTGCTTTAAAATTCTACTTTACATAAGAGCAGTAACATCTTCAAGCCATTGAAACATTTTAGCAGTTGAAGAGGAAACTCTATCGCTCAATGTTCTGATTTTTAAACAAATGAAATAAAATATCCTATTAACATTCTGTCACATCTTAGAAATATTCAGTAGGATTTATGGTCATTTTCTCACCAGTAGTATGATCTTGCTAGTTTATATATTTATACATATTATATATTTATCATATTAAGGAGACTTTTTTTTTCTTGAGGTCTTGCACCATCAAATTTTAAAGGCCTTTTCATAATTACATCAACTTGTTATTTTTCACATGCTATAAAATTTTTCCTCTACTAGGACAATGACAACAAAAAAAGATTCAAACCATTTCAAAAATTACCATGGAGGTAAGAAAATGTATAAGGTGAGTAACGTTTTCTGTGTCTAGAATAAAGTGTGCTGTGTGAAGTGCTTTTGTATATAAATGGTCTGAAATCTGATCTGGAAAGAGAAGGCAAATAGGCCGATTGAGCCACAAGAAGTATTTTAATGGAATATTCGAGGCTTTCACAATGGTGCACTGCTGTGACTTTCCAGTCTATTTTGATTATGGACTTATACATCTGCACTTTACACACTGAAAAAGCATGTAATAGGTGTTCCAATTCTCTTATCTCAGTCATTTACATGTGGCTGGTGAGGAATTGAATTGCTGGAGCTGATAATGTGAATTAAAAAAATATTGCATATTCAAATAACACATCACTGGTAAAGAAATGCCTTATACTCTGGGAACAGGGCAGAAGAACTGAGAGGACCAAATGAGGAAATAAATAATGTTTTAAAATTTGGTGAACATTTCATGAAGTACCAATCAGTTTTGAGAATACACTGAGTGAGTATTTAAACTGCCATTTTTCCCCTCATTTTCCAACAACCCCAAGTGCCTTTCAAATGCTTTCCTTTCAGTTTTCCAATTGTCCATATACTATACGTGAGGTACTATTGTAAAATCAATTTAAAAAATGTTCTTAAACTTTTCCCACAGTTCAAAAGTATCTCCTCAAAAATTATAAAAAATTATAATGCATCTATTATGATGGTTTAAGTGAGGAAATAAACATAAACCCTTGACTCCTGTAAAGGAAAATGTGCAAGGTGGCTAAATGGTAACTTTGAGCTTTGGAAACAGTTCAAATACCTGTATGTTGACACAAGACAACTAGGAACATGTTGTATTTTGGATATTCATATTAGGTCCTCCACACACACAGAGTAAAAGTGAACTGGAACTTTACTCACTGAGTACATCACAGTGCTCGGTGTCCTGGGCTGGCCTCATGAATTAGACCACTTCCTACCAGGGCTGCTCCATTCTCCTGCATTCAAATCACTTAGGAATGAGCCCTGACATAGACCTTCCTTACTGTGGAGAGACTATTCCACCCCTCATACTGTGGCAAGTTCCACATATTGACCACTGGCCTGCTGGAAAGAATTCTGTATTAATCAGGAACATAGAAAGCTTATCACTGCCATCTAATCTTATATCTTACGCTTCACTTCAATAATGCCAGAACAAAAAGTCAAAATGGAACATCATAAAGCCAGAAATCCACAGGTTTTCCTTTCCAACACTGACATGAAGGTGTTTCCACAGATGGTGTGGTCTAGCAATATCATCTGGGTGATTGACATTTTTTTAAAATTTTTTAACTTGCTTTTGCACTGGGCTATCTATTGATTGTGCCTGCATGCTTGCACCCTATTGTCAGGCCTTTCAGACACAATCTGTCTTCTTTTTTTTTTAACAGAGTGGACATGTGACTTGGCAAATTTAACATGCATCATTTCAACAATTCTTGAATGATCACTGATACACAGTATAAATCTGAATCATTCCTGTTACTTCTTACAAGGCATGTGTTCCAAGCCAGTCATTTATCCAGCAGCAAACCTGGTCAATAGCCTGAAAAACATCCTCTCAGTGCAGCAATGTTGGCTGCTTCTCTCACTGCCTGTGTTGTCACCCTTTTAAGATGATAGTCTTCCTTCTCTTTTTTTTTTTTTTTAAAGGTCCATCAAGTGAGATGTAAAACAATGAAAACTGAAATGGCAGCAAGCTAGGGGTATGATGTTACACACTGTGGATGGCACGTGTCTCTCTATGGATCCATGAATCAGGATAAACTTAACTGTGTTAGCAATTTGGGGATTATGGAGTTTCGGGACATATCCCTTGAAAACTCTGACAAGCTGCTAGCCCTCATTTCCATCTTCAAATCAAATTGTTCCCTATGCACAAAATGCCCCCCTCTGCTTCTTTTTTTGCTTTACTTTCCTCCTTATTGTTTTATTTTCAAGTACGATTGAGACAAGAATATATTATTCCTTTAAAATATTCAAACAATACATCAATATACAAACAATGTCAAAGTTCCCATCACCACCTCCTCACTCCTACTTTGCTGTCCAGAGACCACCACTTAGCTGTATAATCTGTGTCCTCCAGGGCCCTCAGTACTCAGTTACATGAATAAATTTACTCATAGGTACATACACAACCTTTTTATTTTTTTTACATAAATTGGATTCTAGTAGAATGTAAGTTCCATGAAAGCATGGACTTTATTCGCTCTTGATATATCCAGAAGTCAGAGGAGTGCTTGGTACATAGCAAGCGCTCCTTAAATATTTGTTGGGTGACTATAACTCGCTTTTTCAACTTACTGCCTTGGTGACTCCCATGTCAGTACCTGGAGTTGGATCCACTTTATTCATTTTTTCACACATGTGCATAGGATTCTACAATGTGCTTGTAAGATAAATTACTTAACCACTCTAAATCCTGTTTTTTACTCTGAAGTTCAAGCATCTCCTTTGAATGAATCCTCCTCTGTGCATAATGTCTTCTTATTGTATCTGACAATACATTTTGTCCCTCATTTACATGGTATCTTTTGGGGTTATTAGACCCCTGGAAGTGTTTGCCTTAGATTATGTGTTTCTGAAGGGAAGAGACTGTGTCACTTACTTTGAAAGAAAAGCTATCCTTGTAACAGAGAAAGCCTAACAGACATTAAAAAATGAATAACTGTGAAGTTTAGGCAATAAGGCACATTGACACAATATCTACTTAGTTGGTGACTGATGTCTGGAGGAACAGTTGTACATAAAATATATTTGGTGGGGAAGATTGCTATGACTTTTATTACATAGTCATAAAAACTATGACTTTTTTTTTTTTTTTTTTTGCCAGATGTTTTAGAATTGTCGACTATAGTTGCTGAACATATCTGCAGATCTAGAACAAGGTGGACAGAAAACTGGAATTGCCTCTTTCAAATGCTATTATCTTTAAATATTAATTAATACTCTGTACATCCCACTTTCCTCATTTAGAAAAGTTAACAAGAGCAGACAAATTTTTTCAGATGATAAGAGTTACACTTTTGTTTGTAACTTGCTTACTGGACATTTTTAAGACACCCCAAGTAATGCTCAACCATATTTGTTAAATTCTGCAAAAAATCAGCATTTTGTTTCAGATTGTATTCAAATTAAATAGAAAGTAGGATGATGAAAACTGGAGAAAAGTGTGAACCTTTCTTACAGTGACATAACACTTGGTAAAGCTAAGCAAGTAATTTTTTATGAACTTAAATAATGATAAATCCACACCAAAAACAATATTTTTATCCCGAGGTAAGAGATTGTTTCTGTCTAATAATCTCAAAATATTGCCTTGGTTGTAATTGTTTTCTTGACATAAAAATGATAGTGAATGAGCCAATAAAATTTGTTGCTGAAACGGAAAACATTAAATTAGGCTCTGACTTTCAGTAAAATAGGACCATATGGTACATTTAATTATAAGTTGAGGAGATATCTGAAGTTTTAATTTAAGTATTTTACTTACAACATTAGCTCAACTCTTCTGCCCAGATGTCTAACATCAAGCCACAGTACCACATATAGAAAAACAACGCAAGAGAAAAAAGAACAAGACTGATGAATCATATACTTATTCCGCACATCGCAAAGATGTAAATCTCAAAAAATTCATTAAATGGGTTCGTCTCACAATGAATTCTATTTCTTCCCCCCCCCACCCCAATGTACGTTAATTATGTAGCTTGTGCTGTTGTTGCTTTTGCTTTCTTTGCAGTCACATGAATCTATCATGGGATTTGGGATCAGGGCCCTGGGTACAAATGCTTGTTTTGCCACTTCAGTTTTTCCTTTATTTATTCATTCATTAATCACTCAACATATATTAGTGCCTACCGTGTGCCACGTATCAGTCTAGACACTGGGTACACAATGGTGAGCAGAAAAAGGCAAGATGCCTGTGTTCTTGGAGCTTAGAGTTCAGTTACTAGGACCTAATTAGCCTTTGACAAATTATTTATCATCTCTGAGCCTGAGTTTCTTTATCTGTAAAAAACCCTACATCACAGATTTATTGCAAGATTTAAATAGAGCAATCATATATGTAAAGAAAAAGCATTGTGCCTTTTGCAGAACAGATACTAAAAAATGCCAGCTGCGTTCCCTAGCATCCCTCACCCCTCTCCTTGAATGAACAAAGAGATCTTTAATCACAGTAAGCCAACGTCCTCAGAAAACACTGCTGTATTGTACAGCTTGAGGGTGGCATATACTGTTGCAGATGGATACCTTCTTGCCAGGACAATGGAGATTGATGAGGAGAGGAGGGGGAGGCCTGAATACGGGGCTCCATCAGGCAGTTGATGGATCCTATGACCCGTGCACCTCTCATTTTGCTTGGTTTGAGGCAAGAGGAGCAGGGCCAGGAACAGCTGAGCAAACAAAGTAATCCTGATCATACTTGTGGTAATGGTGACAAACTCAAAGAAATAACATCAATCACTTCGAGCAATGACTGTCTCCTCAGACTGTGTTCACCTGACTAGAGGAGGAAAATAAATAAGTCTTCCATTCAATACTCTTGAGTAAAAGCCCTTTTCAACAGGGATGGCGTTGTTGTTCTCTTATTACTCACTCTATCTTATCCTCAATACTCACTCTTCTTGTTCTACCTTTACTTTCAGCATCATAAAGCTGACAGAGCATATGGTAAAACCTATTTATTGTGTGGCTTGTCCAGTGAATTATATTTATTCCCAAATTCAGGAAGGTGCTCTAAACAAACACAAGAGGAACCCGCATATCCCTCATTAGATCACCGTTAGGTAGAAACCTTAGCCTTCACTTGAAGACAGTCCACTCTAGTAACTTGAGGAGCATATCACCTCCAAAGAATTTAATCAGGGATGTTGCCCCCAATTGTGGTGAATTATTACTTTATGTTCCTGCTTCCGGTGTTCTAATGCCTGGTGAGAATGTCAACCTTCTCCTTCTAGCTAGTGGAGAGATGCTCTGGTAAGCTAGAGGGGTTGCTGCTGTTGCCTGCCTAGTACTTTTTGCCTGGTTTAACAACACTAGTACTTTATTATTCACAACATCATTAATTAATTAATAAGAGAGTTGGTGATGATATTAAGGAAGCTGGAACCATTTCAGTTTAGATCGACACTACTCAAGACACTGGCACAATTGATGTTTGTTCAGAAATAGTAGAGGATGGCAGGGAATCTGGGATAGAATAATAGATGGCTAATTTGGACTCAACTAATTAGAATATCATCACAATTTGGATGGGGAGTAAGTTAGTATTTATCGTTTTACAAGTATAAAAATGATTTCTGAAGCAGTGCCATGAAGCAGTGATTCTCAGTGGGGACAGGGAGCTAGAGCAGAATCTGTTACCCAGAAGCATGCCAGGTTTGAAAAAGTATATTCACTACACTTATTTCTTACATAAGCCAGAAAGAAAAGCTGGATAAAACTTCCTGACTGGGAGAGATGGAATATATAGAATCTACAGTAAGAAATCAATGTAGAAGGCATGTAGAGTGGGAACAAAAAGTCAAGAAATACTTTGAAAGTATAAATTAAATGTCTGGAAGAGTATTTAAATTATTCATGAGAGAAAACTATTTTCAAGAACTTTAGCAGCATGTATTATATATTTTTAAAAGTCCTGCTTACCATGGATTTTAATAACTGGTATAGCAAAATCTCCCTTTTTATGTTTTATTACTTTTAAGTCTAGCTGGAGGAAGCAGTGTAGTACAGCAGACAGGGTGCTGTCGAGATGTACTGGCTTTGTTGCGGTTAAATTCACTGAACGTTTTTGAGAGCATGCTGAGTATGTGTTCTAGGGCTTAGGAGAGCCTTACTTCTTCTTTGAACCTCTTTTCTCATTGTAGGTTCCAGTGACTATTGTTGTGTATCAAGCCACCCCAACACCACTTTGTGGCATAAAACACCATGGCATCCTGCTCTCAGACATGGGTCAGGAGTTTGGACAAAATATAGCCTGTATAACTTGTCTCCGTACCAGAAGTCTCAGCTGGGCAGTCTCAAAGCCTAGGGATGACTTGAACACTCAGGACAGGAATCTTCCAGAGGCATGTTTAGTCATATGTCTGGTTGTTGACACTGGCTGTCGACTGGGCTGTCAGCACAGCTACTAACCAGAACACCTATGTATGGCCTCTCCATATGCCCTCTCTAGGTGGATCAGTCTGGTTTTTTTCACAGAATAGCAGCTGAGTTCCAAGAGCGAGCATTCCAAAAGCCAAGTCAAAGTTGGCCATGAAAGATGCATAATATTACTTTAATCACAGTCACACAAGCCTACCTAGATTCTGGATGGTAAAACATGAACCCCATCTCTTTATGGAAGGAATGTGAAAGTCACATTGTAATAGGAGCTGTGAGATGGGAGATGTTGCAAACATCTTTGAAAAATACAGTTAATATGTTTAATAAATGGTTGGTGAAGAAAAGTTTTGACTTTTAAAAATGAAGATCAGAAGATTCGTGGTTTCCAAGCAGCTGTAGCATCACAGGAAATAACTGTATTTCTTCAAGAAACACTATGATTCCCTTCCTCCCTAACACCTAGGAGGTGACTGGTTTTCTTTGGAGTATACTTCAATTATCTTTTTGGATTGGTGGGGCGTAAGGTTTTCAAAAACTCTGGTTGATAAAAATACATCTCTTGGTAATTATCTTTCTTAGGAAGAAGTTAGCCTGAGGTCAGCATGGGATTCGCATCCTGCCTCTACCACTTATTACCTGAATAACCTTGGACAAATTACTTAACCTTTCTTTGCCTCAGCTTCCCTGCCTATAAAATAGGAGATAATAACAGTAACTACTTAATGGAGTTGTTTTGAGAATAAAAAGGGATCATTCAGGTAAAGCAATTAGCACAGTGCCTGGAATATACTAAGCACTCAGTAACGATTGATATTATTATTTAGAAGGATAGCTTAAATTAACTCTAAGTATTTATTTCACTAAGTTCTTAATAAGCATAGTTGTTATTCAGGGCAATAAAAGGGATTTTGATAGAAGGTATGTTAGAAGTGATGAAAGGGGTATATGGCAGAAAAACTGGAGGAAAAAAGTTTAAAGAGTATTTTTTAAACTGAAGTATAGTTGATTATACTAGTTTCAGATGTATAACATAGTGATTCAATACTTTTATAGATTATTCTCCATTTACAGTTATTAGAAAGTATTGGCTGTATTCCCTGTGTCATACAATATATCCTTGTAGCTTATTTATTTTATACATAGTAGTTTGTACCTCATAAACCCCTACCCCTCTTTTGCCCCTCCCCGCTTAAAGAGTATTTTAATGCAACATTGGTGTTGGTGTGCAGAACTAACAATTTTCCCTCTCTCCACTCAGAATCTTCAATGAAACTTCCATTTCCCATTTATGGGCTGTGTAGTTGCCTGTATCTTGTGGCTACAATAGAGGTGCTGAGTCTTGCTTCAGATGGAGAGAGAATGAGACAGAGGCAGCCTTGAGAGATCTCATATTCGCATTCTGTTTATTCTGTAAGAGTCCTTTCATGGGCTACAGAAGGGGAAAGGGCAGGTGCCCCTCAGTCTCCTACCCTTGCCTCAATCAGAGCTATTATTAGGCTTTTCTCTCCTCTTATTTTTATGTTGTACATAAAAGAGCCCTCTCATCTATGACAGACATTATTTGAAAACCACTGGGTCTACAGATTGCTCCAACTATGATAATTTTGAGACCTTGTTTCGTGTGTTCCTGAATATCACGTTTAAAGTTTTAGCTTCAATATCTTGGAGCTGTATGTAGCTCAAAGTGAGGATTTTATAAAAGTCAAGTTTTAGATTATTAACAGTACCATACATTACCAAAACAAAAGTTTACATATGAGAATTTGTCTTCTAAAAAAATTTGAGGAGAGAACAAAGAGTATGTGAGAATCAGTTTTTTTTTGTTTTATTTTTTTATCAAAACAAGCTCCTCCAAACACACAAACTCATACAAAACTACCACCACCAAAAGATTTAGCCATATCATTACAAGTGCTTTCCATATAAGCTTTTTTTTTTTTTTTTTTTTTGCTACAGTTAGTGCAATGGCTTTGTTCTGTTCCAATTTAATTAAACAGCAGCTACTTTCTCAAAATTCCCTTCCTTGTGTGATTTCCAGATTGGAATAAGAGAAATTTTTAGGAGATTTAGGAAGTGGAAATGGAGCAGCAGCCAGTTTTACACTGTGCAGGTCAGCGTAGGGTACAGGCCACTGAAGCAACCCACGGATACTGTGGCTGATTTACCAGCTCACATTGATGGTGTAAGGCAGCACCCAGACTCACAGCTAACCAGCTCCTAAACCTCTTCTCCTTTGGTTTTTCTGAGCTCTGGGCCAGATGTGCTCGCAACTGACAGACTACTCACATCATCAAAGGTGAAGGCAGTGAGATACAAGTGGGAACGGTCCCAGTTGGCCCTTCCTCTCCCTCATTGCCAGCTCAACACCAACTACAAAGGCAACAACCTTACGTAGTTCTCTTAACCAGTTTCCAATAATTGCCCAAGGTCTAATCTTTTTAGTAACTCCATCCCATGACATCACGATGATGTCACTTCTTTGCTTAAAGCCCAACTGATAACAGCTAGCATCATGTTTCTTAGCTATTTATAAGCCACACCTCTACAATCTTTTCTCACTTTCTCTTCTACATATCCCCAACAGCTAAGAAGATTTTATATAGTATATTTTCAGTACATTATATAAAATCAAGAGGTGCTAAGATCTGACTCCTGGCTACTTCCTCACTTGACTTTTTATCTTCTTCCACTCCCAGCCTAAATTCCAAACATACTGATCTCCTCAATGAGCCTCAAACCTCCTTAAATGGCACTCTCTTCCATCTCATGATGTTGGCAATGTGACACTTTCCTCCTGTTATTTACATGGCTGGCTTCCTTTCTCACTTTTCGAATATTTACTTAAATATCACCCCTTACGAGAGAAATTTCCTTCCCTTCCCTTTCTTTCTATGTGGCCCCTCCAAACTTCCCAATGGTGTCTATGCTGGATTGCACCCAAATTCTTATAATACATTTATTTTTTGTTTAGTATATTATTATCCATCTCACTCACTGACATGTACATTTATCATGTCAGAGACCTAACCTTGTCTTACTCTCAATTGTATTCACATTTCCTAACACAATGTCTGAAAGACAGCAGCCTTTAATTGGTGAATAACTAAATTAACTAACTAAATTAATGTATTAACATAACAGCCCAGTCATGTATGCACTTGGAATCACTCTATCCCCCTAGAGAATAGAAAACAAGTTTTCAAGTCACCATCCTCTGCCTTTGATAGGTAGTAGCTGTGTAAGTTAGAATTGAACTTGTCAGGAGAGCTATCACAAGTTTCCAGGTTCATGCCCACATTCTAAGTCATGTTAGAGTTTTGACTTTGGAAATTAAATTTAGCAGTTAGGGTATATATCTCTTCTTTCCCCAAAAGAATTGTCTTTGGAATGAGGTTTCTTCTGATGGAGGTGGTAGTTAAAAAAATAAATCTTAATAGTTATAAAAAATGATCATATATCTTGGTTATGATGTATGACCTAGTCCAAAACTGCCTGATAAAATGATACCAGCAGCCATTGCACATGAGAAAATACTAACAACCCTTTATTTCTTCCTGAATATTATTTATAAACATAGGCTTTTATAGAGGCACTGTGTCTAGCTGGAGATGTAAGAAAATACAACTCATCTCCTTGGGTCCACGTAGAAAATGGAAACGGTACTGTCTGATCAACTGTGCTATTTCTGATGCTCTCCAGAGTCACGTATCTAGAACAGAGCCAATAAAAATGAAAAAAAAAAAAAAGAAAAAGTCACACCTACGCCTACTTAGATCCACTCATTCTCTCTTTTTAAAGTTTTCATGTCTATTTCTATTGTCTGTCTGCAAAGAAGCCAACTGCCGTTGGGCATTTGTTTCAAAACAGAAGGAAGAAAAGAGCTAGCTGCTCTGAAAAGGTAAAATATATGTTCCAACTCTCAGTTAGGAGCCTTAATTCACTCCTAAACTACCTCATTTCCCTCCATTAAATATCACATCATTGTGTCTTGAAATTCTCCTTAATATACTTTACCACATTGATATAAAAAAGTTAAGTAAACCTTAAAAAGGCTCTCTTCCATATGAGAGCATAAATTCTAATAGAGATTCTAGTAAGGAGATGATTATGTTTTTTTCTTATTTACTATTGTGAAACCACAGCCTCATACAGTGCCTTTCACATAATATGTTCAATATGTGTTTGTCAAATGAATAAATAAAGTGTGTCCTTAACAAAATATTACCAATATGGTTCCTTTTTACATACATTTTTCCTTTTCCACCTTCATTTCTACATGAAAATGGAGTGGCAAAAAATCAGACACTTGCAAAGTCTTGAGAACATCAGCATAGATGTTAGAAGACCCTCTGCTAACACATAACACCATTACATACATGTAGCTATAACAGCGGTAACAATTGTCTCTAAATCTGAGAAAACAGACTTAAATACTTGATAATATGCTTAGCCAACAAAGTGGCTGTGTATCAATTTTCTTTTTTAACACTAAGAACATCAAAGAGGCTTAATTCTTCATATCATGGCTCTTTCTCCATTGAAGGTGAAAAACCACATCAATTCTTCAACAGAACAATTTCCCTTAACTTTTCCCTTAACTTTACCTTAACTGAAATTATCTTCAATGTTTTCTCTGACCTCTTTTTTAAACTTTCAGCCTTGAAACTAAGTAGGATGCCTGGTAGACCTAGTCAGAAAGGAGGTGAAGAAGTGGGACAAGTCAGGATATGGCAATTAATCATACCAGTAATTAATCATGCCACCTAGGGCACTGCTTCCAAATTCGGCTAAAGATAAGAATCACCTGGAGCATTTAATAGGAAAAAAAAAAATACTGGCTGCACTTGAGACCTACTGAATATGAATTGCTAGGGGTAATCTATATATTTGATATATACCCCTTAAGGATTCTTATTGCCATCCAAGTGGAGAAGAAGGACTGCTCAAGGTAGCTTAGGCTTGGGGATAAACCCTGGTAGAGGTTATAGGAAGTTGTTTAATAAATAATGAAGGACACAGCACACAGAGTACAGATAATTAAGGTAGGCACATCTGCTACACCAAGAAGCCAAAAAGAGACAAAACATGTTTCCCAGCAAGTTACCATGATATAGTGACAATAATTGTGGCATAAGCATATGAGAGTTCTAGTCAGATAAACTAGTTCATTTTTCTTAACAAGAATTTATAATCTTGCATTTCTTGCTGTCCAATACCTGCAAATAGTCATTCTATAGATATTTACAGTTTTAAAATTTGCTTATAGTGATGTGATGAGTTTGAATCACCTCCTCTGTCAAAGCCAGACAAAATCTATAAGCTAGATCTTGGCCTCTGAGATATTTACCAGCAGGTTGCAGGGGTGGTGTTGAATGGAAGAATTTTAGTCCTATGGCTAAACTGGTAGATACAAGGACTGGACATAGTTCTCAGAAAACAAAAATAAAAGCAAACAAACCAAAAAAGCCAAAACCCAAACAAATGTTTTTTTGTTTTTCTAAGCAAGTTAGCAAAACTATGACTCATGAATCAGAGAAATATCAAAAATGACCTAGTTTTTAGAGATCTGTTATGGGGCAGGGTTTAGACTCAGGAATGAGACCAAAACCCAATTATCTGCATGTGAACATGATGAGTTATCAGCATATTATGATTGATTGCGAGTCATTCATGTATTTAGCTGGAGGTTCTTTAATTCCCTGTAAGCACAGGGATGGTGCTAAGGCCTGGCATGACATTGTTTCCACAGGTGAGTATCAAGTGGCATTAGTGCTCAGTGATCAAGGAGGCATGGCCATGGAAATGTATAGGAGATGTGCTTTTTGTTGATGACACCAGGTAGTCTGATTTTATTAAGAGAGAGAGATTTGAATAATAAGCTGATCGTTGTAGCGACAGACAACCGTTTTGCTGAACTGGAATTTACAATAAAAAGTGGTCAAGGAGAATTCCCCTGCTCCTCCACATCAAAGATTCACTCAAGTAAAGAAGTAAATTCATTCAAGTAATTAACATAGCACTTATTAATTACAGACTTCAAAAAGCTTTTATTTTCAAAGTTTAGAAGCACCATTGATGACCTTAACATGTCTTATTATGCACATCTTTACCTTCACTGGGGAAGAACAAATTTTAACTCTGATCTGCTAGCTAAAGGTATTAAATAAATGAGCATTTTAAACGGACGGTTCCTAGGCCACTTTTTTTTTTTCTTTGAGTGTGTGACAGGAACAACAACAACAAAAAATAACAGGAGTTTTCAAAAACTCCTTTGCTCTTCCTGGTAAAAGATTATTTGCAGGATTCTCTGTATCATATCCTGTCTACCCTAGGCTTTAACTGTGCACACCAGGAAGGAACGAGGGCTGAAAAAGGGAAACAGACCAGGGGTGAGATCACATTTGCAACAGTAGTAGGTAACTTGTGGCAGAAAATTGAGGGTAAGAGAAAGGAGGAGGAAGAAAGTGGATATTATTTAAAGGAGCTGACACTTTTTGAGCAACTACCATTTACCTGGCATGCTTGTAAATACTGTACAGGTATCAGTTCATTTACTTTCAAGACAAGCCTAAAGGTAGGGTACATGGCAATATTAGTTACACCCAATATTCTAATCCCCCCTTCTTTCTCATTGACAGTGCTTCAGTTCTGTTTGGGGTGCAATATTCCAGTGAAAATTACTCACTGTACAAGCTTCCCTTGCAGCAGTTCTGGACAATGAGGTGTAAATGAACATCAGCTGGGGACTTTGGGGAGAGCTTTTACATTAGATACCAGTGTAACTCCTTCCTTCTTCTTTCCTTCTCTTGCCTTAAATACAGACACGATGGCTGAAGACGCAATAACCATCTTGTGAACATGAGAGAATGGCCCAGAAAATTACAAAGCATAGACCCTGACATTGTTGAGTTCCCAAACCAAGGCCAACCACCATCTATTATCACACTTCTTGTATGAGAAAAAGATAAGCAGACTTGTATAAGCAATGGATTACCTTTCCTTGCAGCTGAGTTCATTGTTAACTACTGCTGGTAGCCATTCTCACTACACAGCTGAGAAAATTGTGTGACAGTCAATTAAAATAATTTGCCCAAGTTCACACAGGTAGAAAGCAGAGATAGGATTCATGAGGGGGCTTATCTGGGCTGACTTGAAGAGATGGATTTTAGAGCTTGCACTGGGTGAGAAAAGTGTTTGGAGAGCATCTCTAGAGATTATGTGAGATACCGAGAGTGGTATTGTGGGGAAATAAGATTTTTAAGAAATTTTGCTTTCTCTTGTAAACATGTTTTCCCTTTGGCATTTCTTTCAGAGAGAGTGGGGTATGGATTTAGATAGCCTTTATTTACTTGGTTGTTGGACTATGGTTCATATTTTAATGACATAATACATGAAAAGAACATAGTGCATAGCTGGCATGTATAAAACATTCAGTAAAATTAGTTGTTACTGATATAATAATGATAATCATGAAAATACTGTGCAGTCTTCAAGCAAACCAAACTGGCTGTCTGTGGGTTAAACAAAGTCCTCTGCTAGAGTGCATTTGTATGGAAATCTTTTATTGACTAATAACAGGAACAAAGATTCAGGTGAAAAACAACACTGCATGCATAAACACACAACACACACACAAACACACACACACACACAGAGTCCATATTTGTTATTCAGTCAGTTGACTGGGTTTAAGTTTAAGAAACTAAATAACTTGGAAGTATCTTCATTTCAAAATTTCACACAAGATCGTATGATTATAATGCCATATTTAATGATACATATTACCTTGGTAGAATCTAAAGCACTGATGATTCAACAAGTATTTACTGAATGCCTATATGTATGAAATCTTATGGATAGAAGCTAGATGAATTAGACAGTATTTCTTCCCTGAAGAATCTCTGAGCCAAGTAGGAGATAGTATGTGTTATAGCATGTTCATACCATATGTTTTACTTTTATATAAGATTCAGATCTGTTTAGTTTTAATATCAGGAAGATTTAAATAAAGATATAATTGATGCATTATGGGAATTCAGAAAAGTGAGTGATCAACTATGCTCAGGGGTAGTAAAAGTTCTTAGAGAGGTGTTCTCTTTTGAGCTGGAGGTTGAAGGGTATATTATGCACAAATTGAGGTTAACAGAGAAAAGATAGGCATGAAACGCATAGTATATTGTACAAACAAGGGATGGAGAATGCTTAGCAAGTGTTCATTGTTTGTTGAAGCTAAATTGTAGAATGTTTGGAAAGATGCACTAGTTTACACTCTTGGGAAAGTTAAGAAGTAGAGTCTTACTTTAGTATAAAATTAGGATTCTTTTGGCAGTTGAGGAATATGACCACATTCATCTTTTAGGAAAAACAAACAAACAAACCTGAGGCAGCAAATGTGAGGAGTTTACCAGCTGAGAGATGAGATGTGGGAACAATAACCACCATGTTTGTTTAAACAAATGGTTTTCTTAGAGCTGTTTACATGCCTAAATGTTATAGAGGGCTACTATGGAGTCCGTTTTTACCCATGAGAAAACTGTGGCACAGAGTGTTTCAATTACTTCCCCTACATCACACAGGTAGTAAGCAGAAATAAGATAGAGGAGATGCAACAGTAAGTATCTTTGAGATGATTAGGGTTACAATATCAGTGGGAATAATCTAAGAAAGCTGAAGGAAGTTTTGGAAAATTTTGTAGGAATTGACAGGGCTTGCAAAGAAAATCCAACCTGACCTGGAGGTTTACATTCTTGCTGAATGCAAACTTGGTGAATACAGGAGAAAATGCATTTTTCTCAGGGGGGGGGGGGCATCCATTGGGAATGTTTGGACTCAGGTGAAAGGTCACTGTAATACAGAAATGACCAGTGTGGAGGTAAAAGCCAGTGAATAGGTATGAGCTCAAGTGTGGAACAAGAGATGCAGAATGGAGGAAAGAACCCAGGAAATGGAGAACCGGGGACATTTGGGAATGTTTATGTATAAAGGGATAGGTGAAAGAAGATCCTTAAATATGTTATTGGGTGAATTATTGCTTCCCTTTTTCTATGACATCTCATGCATGATGAAGTAGATTAAACACGGATGTTTTTGTTAAGACAGAAAATCATCATGCATAATCATTCAGATTCTTGATTCAGGTATTTTTCTGATTATTTTGTCACACATGCGCACTTCTAAATTAGCTCTCAAAGTATTTCATCTGAAAATGACCCAATTTTCCAGTGAAAACTGTGGTCTGATTTCCAGGAGAATACTGGCTAAAAATGAGGAAACATCACCCAAAAAAAAAGAAGATACATTTGCAATAAACCCCATTTGCTTAAGAAAAAAAAAAAAGAAAGAAAAAGAAAGAAGCCGCATTTGTTCTATACATTCATCAGAGTGTGTCATGATGGGAATATCAATAAGAGGAAGCAGGTGTTTTGTCCTAATACACCTAACAGTCTGTCAGGGTCACCGTGACTGAAAACAAAACCACACACAAGAGGCCTATCCCTCCCTCCCCCATTTCCCCCTTAAAAATAATTCTTGGAGATTGTTGAAGGAACTAAAGCCACCTCTTCCATTTCTATACCGAGCACAGAGAATTTCTCCTGGCCTGGCTTTGAATACTTAATTTCTGGCCACATCTGTTCCTCTTCAGGAGTTAACTTTTAAAAGTAACCTTTCACAAGATGAAAGGGAGGCATGAAACATTTTTATTTTCTTGAAGAATCTCATTTCTCTTCTCTCAGGAGACAATTGCACCTGGGAGCTGTCTGGTTCACATTAAATGTGAGATACTTATCTCATTTAAAAAATAAGAGGGAGAACAAGGTGTTTTGTAAGCAGACACACAACTTAAGCAGATTATCTTTTAATTTGGGCCAATTAGTTGACAAGGAGAGTATAAGGTTCGTGTTGTTCTCTTAAAAAATTCTCTACCTAACTACCTACTCCCCAAACATCGTAAATCCCAAACTCATTTTCCAAGTCTAACTTTCATGTTTACCACCTTGCTTTCCAACATTTGTACTGTCTCACTTAAAAAGCAGGAGGAGTAATTGCAAACATAATTATGTAATGAAGGGACCCTTTGTGTGGAGTGTAATTAATTACAGCCGCCCAGTTATACCCCTAAAGGCAATCCCTGATATTCTCTCTGCCCTCTGTCCTTTAAAGGCATTATTGAAAATTATTGCAACATATTGATTTTCATATAATTAGTAGTTTCAAATCAGATGATACACCAGATCATAACGAATTTGATTTGCAATTTACCCTTCCCCACCATTTGTGATTTAAGAATATGGGGAACTCCTGGGACAATAATATGCATTGTTTTCACATTAGTCATCCCACATAAATCTTACAGGGCCTACAAAACAAAGAGGGGATTACTGACTTCTAGGAGATGTCTGTGGTGGGCCAGATTAGCAGTCATAAAAGTATTGCCTCTTAGGGTTTTTGCTTGTCTGCCTAACAGGAAGTATTGAATAATAGCATTTTTAATTTTAACGTCTTTATTAAAGTAGAATTGCTTTAAAATCGTGGGTCAGATTCTGCTGTATAACAAAGTGAATCAGCCATACATATACGTATGTCTCCATTTCTCCTCCCTCCCACCTTCCCTATCCCACCCCTCTAGGTGGTCACAAAGCACAGAGCTGATCTCCCTGTGCTATGCAGCTGCTTCCCACTAGCTATCTATTTTATATTTGGTAGTGTATATATGTCCACGCCACTCTCTCACTTCGTTCCAGCTTATCCTTCCCCCTCCCCCTGTCCTCAAGTCCATTCTCTAGTAGGTCTGTGTCTTTATTCCCATCTTGCCCCTAGGTTCTTCATGACTTTTTTTTTTTAATTCCTTATATATGTGTTAGCATACGATATTTGTTTTTCTCTTTCTGACTTACTTCACTCTGTAGGATAAACTCTAGGTTGATCCACCTCACTACAAATAACTCAATTTCATTTCTTTCTATGGCTGAGTAATATTCCATTGTATACATGTGCCACATCTTCTTTATCCATTCATCTGTTGATGGACACTTAGGTTGCTTCCATGTCCTTGGCTATTGTAAATAGTGCTGCTATGAACATTGTGGACTCTTCTTGAAATATGCTTTTATTTCAAGGGATATGCCCAGTAGTGGGATTGCTCAGGGTATATGCCCAGTAGTGGGATTGCTGGGTCATATGGTAGCTCTATTTTTAGTTTTTTAAGGAACCTCCGTACTGTTCTCCATAGTGGCTGTATCAATTTACATTCCCACCAACAGTGCAAGAAGGTACCCTTTTCTCCACACCCTCTCCAGCATTTATTGTTTGCAGATTTTTTGATGATGGCCATTCTGACTGGTGTGAGGTGATATCTCATTGTAGTTTTGATTTGCATTCCTCTACTGATTAGTGATGTTGAGCATCCTTTCATGTATTTGTTGACAATCTTTATATCTTCTTTGGAGAAATGTCTATTTAGGTCTTCTGCCCATTTTTGGATTGGGTTACTTGTTTTTTTGATATTGAGCTGCAATGAGCTGCTAGTATATTTTGGAGATTAATCCTTTGTCAGTTGCTTCAGTTGCAAATATTTTCTCCCATTCTGAGGGTTGTCTTTTCATCTTGCTTATGGTTTCCTTTGCTGTGCAAAGGCTTTTAAGTTTCATTTGGTGTCATTTGTTTATTTTTGTTTTTATTTCCATTTCCCTAGGAGGTGGGTCACAAAGGTTCTTGCTGTGATTTATGTCAAAGAGTGTTCTGCCTAAGTTTTCCTCTAAGAGTTTTATAGTCTCTGGCCTTACATTTAGGTCGTTATTCCATTTTGAGTTTATTTTTGTGTATGGTGTTAGGGAGTGTTCTAATTTCATTCTTTTACATGTAGCTGTCCAGTTTTCCCAGTATCACTTATTGAAGAGGCTGTCTTTTCTCCATTGTATGTTCTGGCCTCCTTTGTCAAAGATAAGGTGACCATATGTGCGGGGGTTTATCTCTCGGCTTTCTATCCTGTTCCATTGATCTATACTTCTGTTTTTGTTCCAGTACCATACTGACTTGATTACTGTAGTTTTGTAGTATAGTATGAATTCAGAAGCCTGATACCTCCAGCTCCATGTTTCTTTCTCAATATTGCTTTGTTTATTCCCGGTCTTTTGTGTTTCCATACAGATTGTGAAATTTTTTGTTCTAGTTCTGTGAAAAATGCCAGTGGTAGTTTGATAGGGATTGCTTGAATCTGTAGATTGCTTTGGGTAGTATAGTCATTTTCACAATGTTGATTCTTCCCATTCAAGAACATGGTATATGTCTCCATGTGTTTGTATCATCTTTAATTTCTTTCATCAGTGTCTTACAGTTTTCTGCATACAGGTCTTTTGTCTCCTTAGGTAGGCTTATTCCTAGGTATTTTATTCTTTTTGTTGCAATGGTAAATGGGAGTGTTTCCTTAATTTCTCTTTCAGATTTTTCATCATTAGTGTATACGAATGCAAGAGATTTCTGTGCATTAATTTTGTATCCTGCTACTTCAACAAATTCATTGATTAGCTCTAGTAGTTTTCTGTAGCATCTTTAGGATTCTCTATGCATAGTATCATGTCATCTGCAAACAGTGACAGTTTTACTTCTTCTTTTCTGATTTGGATTCCTTTTATTTCTTTTTTTTTCTCTGATTGCTGTGGCTAAAACTTCCAAAACTATGTTGAGTAATATAGTGGTGAGAATGGGCAAGCTTTTTCCTGATCTTAGTGGAAATGCTTTCAGTTTTTCACCATTGAGGACGATGTTGGCTGTGAGTTTCTCATATATGGCCTTTATTATGTTGAGGTAAGTTCCCTCTATGCCTACTTTCTGGAGAGTTTTTATCATAAATGGGTGTTGAATTTTCTCAAAAGCTTTTTCTGCAGCTATTGAGATGATCATATGGTTTTTATACTTCAGATTGTTTATATGGTTTATCACATTGATTGATTTGCATATATTGAAGAATACTTGCATTCCTAGGATAAACCCCACTTGATCATGGTGTATGATCCTTTTAATGTGCTGTTGGATTCTGTCTGCTAGTATTTTGTTGAGGATTTTTTGCATCTATGTTGATCCATGATATTGATCTGTAGATTTCTTTCTTTGTGACATCTTTGTCTGGTTTTGGCATCAGGGGGATGGTGGCCTTGTAGAATGAGTTTGGGAGTGTTCCTCCCTCTGCTATATTTTGGAAGAGTTTGAGAAGGATAGGTGTTAGCTCTTCTCTAAATGTTTGATTGAATTCACCTGTGAAGTCATCTGGTCCTGGGCTTTTGTTGGAAGATTTTTATTCACAGTTTCAATTTCAGTGCTTGTGATTGGTCTGTTTATATTTTCTATTTCTTCCAGGTTCAGTCTCAGAAGGTTGTGGTTTACTAAGAATTTGTCCATTTCTTCCAAGTTGTCCATTTTATTGGCCTATAGTAGCTTATAGTAATCTCTCATGATCCTTTGTATTTCTGCAGTGCCAGTTACTTCTCCTTTTTGATTTCTAATTCTCTTGATTTGAGACTTCTCCCTTTTTATCTTGATGAGTCTAGCTAATGGTTTATCAATTATGTTTATCTTCTCAAAGAGCCAGGTTTTAGTTTCACTGATCTTTGCTATCATTTCCTTCATTTCTTTTTCATTTATTTCTGATTAGATCTTTATAATTTCTTTCCTTCTGCTAACTTTGGGTTTTTTTGTTCTTTCTCTAATTGCTTTAGATGTAAGGTTAGGTTGTTTATTTGAGATGTGTCTTGTTTCTTGAGGTAGTATTGTATTGTTATAAACTTCTCTCTTAGAACTTTTGCATTTTGTTGTAACCCATAGGTTTTGGGTCGTCTTGCTTTCATTGTCATTTGTTTCTGGGTATTTTTTGATTTCCTCTAAATTTCTTCAGTGATCTCTTGATTATTTAGTAGCATATTGTTTAGCTTCCAGGTATTTGTAGTTTTTACAGTTTTCTTCCTGTAATTGATATCTAGTGTCATAACCTTGTGGTCGGAAAAGATGCTTGATATGATTTCAATTTTCTTAAATTTACCAGGGCTTGATTTGTGACCCAACATATGATCTATCTTGGAGAATATTCCATGAGCACTTGAGAAGAAAGTGTATTCTGTTTTTTTTGGATGGAATGTCCTATAAATATCAATTAAGTCCATCTTGTCTAATGTGTCATTTAAAGCTATTGTTTCCAACTGCTGAACAATCGACAACAGGAAGACACTGGAACTCACCAAAAAAGGTACCCCATATCCAAAAACAAAGGCGAAACTACAATGAGACGGTGGAGGGGCGCAATCACAATAAAATCAAATCCAATAACTGCTGGGTGGATGACTCTCAAACTGGAGAACAGTTATACCACAGAAGTGCACCCAGTGGAGTGAAGGTTCTGTGCCCCACATCTGGCTTCACAACCTCAGGGTCTGGCAATGGGAGGAGGAATTACTAGAAAATCAGACTTTGAAGGCTAGCAGGATTTGATTGCAGGACATTAACAAGACTGGGGGAAACAGAGACTCCACTCTTGGAGGGCACACACAAAGTAGTGTGCACATCGGGACCCAGGGGAAGGAGCAGTGACGCCATAGGAGACTGAACCAGACCTACCTGCTAGTGTTGGAGGGTCTCCTGCAGAGGTGGGGGGTGGCTGTGTCTCACCATGAAGACAAAGACATTGGCAGCAGAAGTTCTAGAAAGTACGCCATGGCATGAACCCTCACAGAGTCTGCCATTAGCCCCAGCAGAGAGCCTGGGTAGGCTCCTCTGTTGGATCACCTCAGGCCAAACAACCAACAGGGAGGGAACCCAGCCCCACCCATCAGCAGACAAGTAGATTAAAGTTTTACTGAGCTCTGCCCACCAGAGCAACAGCCAGCTCTACCCAACACCAGTCCCTCCCATCAGGAAACTTGCTCAAGCATCTTAGACAGCCTCATCCACCAGAGGGCAGAGGCCGGAAGCAAGAAGAACTATAATCCTGCAGCCTGTGGAACAAAAATCACATTCACAGAAAGACAGACAAGATGAAAAGGCAGAGGCCTATGTACCAGATGAAGGAACAACATCAAACCTCAGAAAAACAACTAAATGAAGTAGAGATAGGCAACCTTCCAGGAAAAGAATTCAGAAAAATGATAGTGAAGATGATCCAGGACCTTGGAAAAAGAATGGAGGCAAAGATCAAGAAGATGCAAGGAATGTTTAACAAAGACCTAGAAAAATTAAAGAACAAACAAACAGAGATGAACAATACAATAACTGAAATGAAAAATAGACAAGAAGGAATCAATAGCAGAATAACTGAGGCGGAAGAATGGATAAGTGACCTGGAAAACAGAATGGTGGAATTCGCTGCTGCAGAACAGAATAAAGAAAAAAAGAATGAAAAGAAATAAAGACAGCCTAAGAGACCTCTGGGACAACATTAAATGCATCAACATTCACATTATAGGAGTCCCAGAAGGAGAAGAGAGAAAGGACCAGAGAAAATATTTGAAGATTATAGTCAAAAACTTTCCTAACATGGGAAAGGAAAGAGCCACCCAAGTCCAGGAAGTGCAGGGAGTCCCATACAGGATAAACACAAGGAGAAACATGCTCAGACAGATAGTAATCAAATTGGTAAAAATTAAAGACAAGGAAAAATTATTGAGAGCAGCAAGGGAAAAATGACAAATAACATGCAAGGGAAGTCTCATAAGGGTAACAGCTGATTTCTCAGCAGAAACTCTACAAGCCAGAAGGGAGTGCCATGACATATTTAAAGTGATGAAAGGGAAGAACCTACAACCAAGATTACTCTACCTGGCAAGGATCTCATTCAGATTCGATGGAGAAATCAAAACCTTTACAGACAAGGAAAAGATAAAGGAATTCAGCACCACCAAACCAGCTCTACAACAAATGCTAAAGGAACTTCTCTAAGTGGGAAACACAAGAGAAGAAAAGCACCTACAAAAACACACCCAAAACAATTGAGAAAATGGTCATAGGAACATACATATCAATAATTACCTTAAATGTGAATGGACTAAATGCTCCAACCAACAGACACAGGCTTCCTGAATGGATAAAAAAACAAGACCCATCTATATGCTGTCTATAAGAGACCCATTTCAGACCTAGGGACACATACAGACTGAAAGTGAGGGGATGGAAAAAGATATTCCATGCAAATGGCAATCAAAAGAAAGCTGGAGTAGCAATACCTGTATCAGATAAAATAGACTTTAAAATAAAGAATGTTACAAGAGACAAGGAAGGACACTACATAACGATCAAGGGATCAATCCAAGAAGAAGATATAACATTTATAAATTTATACGCACCCAACATAGGAGCACCTCAATACATAAGGCAACAGCTAACAGCCAAAAAAGAGGAAATCGACGGTAACACAGTAATAGTGGGGGACTTTAACACCTCACTTACACCAATGGACAGATCATCCAAAAAGAAAATAAATAAGGAAAAAGAAGCTTTAAATGACACAATAGACCAGATAGATTTAATTGATATTTATAGGACATTTCATCCAAAACCAGCAGATTACACTTTCTTCTCAAGTGCACACGGAACAATCTCCAGGATAGGTCGCATCTTGGGTCACAAAACAAGCCTTGGTAGATTTAAGAAAATTAAAATCATATCAAGCATCTTTTCTGACCACAACACTATGAGACCAGAAATCAATTACAGGGGGGAAAAAATGTAAAAACCACAAACACATGGAGGCCAAACAATACGTTACTAAATAACCAAGACATCACTGAAGAAATCAAAGAGGAAATCAAAAAATACCTAGACACAAATGACAATGAAAACATGACAATCCAAAACCTATGGGATGCAACAAAAGCAGTTCTAAGAGGGAAGTTTATAGCTATACAAGCCTACCTCAAGAAACAAAAAAATCTCAAATAAAAAATCTAACGTTACACCTAAAGGAACTAGAGAAAGAAGAACAAACAAAACCCAAAGTTAGTAGAAGGAAAGAAATCATAAAGATCAGAGCAGAAGCAAATGAAATAGAAACAAAGAAAGCAGTAGCAAAGATCAATAAAACTAAAAGCTGGTTGTTAGAGAAGATAAAATTGATAAACCATTAGCCAGACTCATCAAGAAAAAGAGGGAGAGGACTCAAATCAATAAAATTTGAAATGAAAAAGAAGTTAAAACAGTCACTGCAGAAATACAAAACATCCTGAGAGACTACGACAAGCAACTCTATGCCAAAAAAATTGGACAGCCTAGAAGAAATGGACAAATTCTTAGAAAGGTATAACATTCCAAGACTGAAACAGAAAGAAATAGAAAATATGAACAGACCAATCACAAGTAATGAAATTGAAACTGTGATTAAAAATCTTCCACAAAACAAAAGCCTAGGACCAGATGACTTCACAGGTGAATTCTATCAAACATTTAAAGAAGAGCTAACACCCATCCTTCTCAAATTCTTCCAAAAATTTACAGAGGAAGGAACACTCCTAAACTCATTTTATGAGGCCACAATCACCCTGATACCAAAACCAGACAAAGATACTACAAAAATAAAATTACATACCAATATCGCTCATGAATATAGATGCAAAAATCCTCAACAAAATACTAGCAAACAGAATCCAACAACACATTAAAAGGATCATACACCATGATCAAGTGGGATTTATCCAAGGATACAAGGATTCTTCAGTATAAGCAAATCAATCAATGTGATACAATATATTAAAAAATTGAAGAAGAAAAACCATATGATCATATCAGAAGATGCAGAAAAAAACTTTTGACAAAACTCAATATTGATTTATGATAAAAACTCTCCAGAAAGTGGGCATAGATGGAACCTACCTCAACATAATAAAGGTCATATACGACAAGCCCACAGCAAATATCATTCTCAATTGTGAAAAACTGAAAGCATTTCCTCTAAGATCAGGA
This sequence comes from Phocoena sinus, assembly GCF_008692025.1. Classification (NCBI taxonomy): domain Eukaryota; kingdom Metazoa; phylum Chordata; class Mammalia; order Artiodactyla; family Phocoenidae; genus Phocoena; species Phocoena sinus. The sequence continues at coordinate 13,939,089 of NC_045773.1, forward strand.
ACAAGACAAGGATGTCCACTCTCACCACTATTATTCAACATAGTTTTGGAAGTCCTAGCCACGGCAATCAGAGAAGAAAAAGAAATAAAAGGAATCCAAATTGGAAAACAAGAAGTAAAACAGTCACTGTTTGCAGATGACATGATACTACACATAGAGAATCCTAAAGATGCCACCAGAAAACATTAGAGCTAATCAATGAAATTGGTAAAGTTGCAGGGTACAATATTAATGCAAAGAAATCTCTTGCATTCCTACACACTAATGATGAAAAATCTGAAAGAGAAGTTAAGGAAACATTCCCATTTACCATTGCAACAAAAAGAATAAAATACCTAGGAATAAACCTACCTAGGGAGACAAAAGATCTGTATGCAGAAAACTATAAAACACCATTGAAAGAAATAAAAGATGATACAAACAGATGGAGAGATATACCATGTTCTTGGATTGGAAGAATCAATATTGTGAAAATGACTATACTACCCAAAGAAATCTATAGATTCAGTGCAATCCCTATCAATTTACCAATGATATTTTTTTACAGAATTAGAAGAAAAAAATCTTAAAATTTGTATGGAGACACAAAAGACCCCGAAGAGCCAAAGCGGACTTGAAGAAAAAAAATGGAGCTGGAGGAATCAGACTCCCTGACTTCAGACTATACTACAAAGCTACAGTAATCAAGACAATACAGCACTGGCACAAAAAACAGAAATATAGATCAATGGAACAGGATAGAAAGCCCAGAGATAAACCCACACACCTTTGGTCAACGAATCTATGACAAAGGAAGCAAGGATATACAATGGAGAAAAGAGAGTTTCTTCAATAAGTGATGCTGGGAAAACTGGACAGCTACATGTAAAAGAATGAAATTAGAACACTCCCTAACACCACACACAAATATAAACTCAAAATGGATTAGAGACCTAAATGTAAAACTGGATACTATAAAACTCTTAGAGGAAAACATAAGAAGAACACTCTTTGACATAAATCACAGCAAGATCTTTTTTGTTCCACCTCCTAGAGTAATGGAAATAAAACCAAAAATAAACAAATGGACCTAATGTAAGTTAAAAGCTTTTGCAAAGCAAAGGAAACTACAAGCAAGATGAAAAGGCAACCCTCAGAATGGGAGAAAATATTTGCAAACAAATCAATGAACAAAGGATTAATCTCCAAAATATACAAGCAGCTCATTGCAGCTCAATATCAAAAAAAACAAGCAACCCAATCCAAAAATGGGCAGAAGACCTAAACAGACATTTCTCCAAAGAAGATATAAAGTTTGTCAACAGATACATGAAAGGATGCTCAACATCACTAATTAGTAGAGAAATGAAAATCAAAACTATAAATCCCCCTTTATATAAATTGAATAAAGGGGATGAAGAGAAAGTTCTTCCTTTGAATAGGATGCCAACTAATAAATGTATTTAGAATAAATAACAGAATTAGAAAATCACTGTGTGACAACTACCATGATAAAATCAATTCAGGGAAGAACTGCCAATAGATCCTAAAACCAGGGGGTAAAAGTGGTATGAGTAATGGGATTTTACATAATCTTAAAGTTTCTGTGAAGGCAGAAACCCTGTATATCTTGTACACTTCTTTCTGGGCTCAATAAATACCTGCTAAACTTAAATAGATCTGTGAATGGCGAGATAAATAATACTTCCTCATGAAATGCTTAAGGATCAAATGACTTGACAGTAGGTGAATCTGTACTTAGAATGTTTTTGTTCTTATTTAGGTAGCAAAAAGCAATCCTTAGTCTATGGCTGCCCTCGTGAGGGAGACAATACTGATCGTGATTTGCACAATGGCTAAGGACACAGATCCTGAAGAGAGGCTGCCTGGGTTAGAATCCTGGTTGTGAACTTCAGTGATGTGTAAGTCTAGACAGGAAAATTCATTTCCAAGCCTTGGGGTCTTTATATGTGAAATGGGATGATAAAAGTACTAACAGCCAGGGCTCTGGGTGGTTGTAAATGAGATAAATATGACTGCAGTGAAAGAGTTGGAAAAACACAGAAGAATTCACCTCTGCTGTTTTTAAGACATATGTAATATGTACAACACACACACACACAGAGGATGGTGAATTCTCATGATCCAGGAAACTGTAATGGGGCAATCACGAACAAGAAGGAAAAAGAAATACTAGACAAATGCTCATTCATTGCTTATTATTTATCCATTATTTGTTGAGTGCTTACTATATGCCAAGCACTGTTCTAAGCAGAGGGGATACATCAGTGAAACAAAATATTTAAACAGAGTTGGCCTGAACCTATAGTGTGTGTAGAATCATGACCTCCTGCTCTGATGGTATGCATAGAAATCACTCACAGAGGTCCTGATCCTGTTGTCTGGACCGGCCTCAGGAAGACACATGTTTAATAAACACTTCTAGGTGCTTAGAGCTATTAGGACTTCTAACAGACACTAACAGACATTACTAGTAATATTAAAAATGTATCTGCCATTATCTCACTTATTCCTTGCCATAACCCTATGAATCAGGTACTATTATTACATTGTATGGTGAGTAACCTGAGACTTGGAGAAATCCATGTTTTGCTCTTGGTCATCTAGCCAGCAAGAGGCAGATTTAGGATGCTAACCCAGTTCTGTCCAACAGTGAACCCAGCTTTGTGCTAGCCTGCCACCTTAATTTCAGGAGGCAAAGCCACAGACTTGGGAATTCCTCACAGCAGATAGAGCAGTGCTGTGGCAGCAGTGAACAGCCTCAGAATGGCTGAGGCTCAGTGCCAATCTTTATTCCATGGGTGTAGTCCCATGCTGACTCCTGGTTAGTGAGTGTGCTCAGTGGAGGTTCATGAACACATAAGTCACTGATGGAAACTCGAAAATAGTGTACCAAAAAAGATTATTAAGTGACGAATGTTAGCTATGGGAAAAAAAGAAGTAAAAGAAAAAAAACTTTATCTGAACACTAGATGCCACTAAGAGATTTTAATCCTATGTAAACACTTATACAATGCTCATCTTTAATCCATTATGGTGTGGTAAAGAGAAAAACTGAAAGAAATTGAGGGTCCACTACTACCCCTTGTTATGGTATATGCAATGTAAAATTGTAACCCTGACTGGGTAAACCATGGTAAAACCTTACTGTGTTCATGCCAAGCAGATTACTATATGCAGTTCTTTCCTGTCACAGGCATTCTTGTTACCAGAAAACAGAGCATGGCTTAAGCTGTATGGGTGAGGAACACATGAGGCTGAAACTCATTATTTTTGGTCTCTTTCTCTTTTCCTTTAAACCAAACTCCACACAAATATATGTCCCTCTTGGCCTCTCTCCCAGTCCCCTTTAGTCAAAGAGCCATCACTTTTTACCTTCTAATGAACAGGGGGACTTGTCTTCAGAGAAATTCAAGAAGCTCTTAAGTTGGTCGGTTTTGTACTTCAGTCATGATAGCCACAAGCTAAAAATGTGTACAGACTGCAGAAACAGACTCTAGATGAAGTTACTGGAGTTAATAGTGAGGATGCCATTCACACTCAAACCTCATTGCCAAGCCCTTTTTCTAAAATACATTTTGATGGTAAGGAGTCTGCTTTGAAAGCCTTAGGAAGGATGCAGGAAGTGAAGTTTGGCATTAACTCCAAGACATTATTTCTTAAACACCAAAATCACCTGCAGTATGTGTTAAAAGTGAAAATTCTTAGGTTCCTCCAGACAAATGAATCATGATTTCTGGGAATTTTTGCATTTTTAATGCATACTCAAATTTGAGCTCCCCTGCACTGACAGTTGATGCATATTATTAACACTGCTTTTTGTGAACAGTGTAAGGCAGCCATCAGGATGCCATGTTTTGCCTTTCTGTTAGACTATTCATTAAAACAACAAAAACAGCAACAGAAGTTGTCAGATTTTTTTCCATTGCATACTATAGGCCAGATAGGTATATGCTAAGTGCTATATGTTCCTCTGAATTCTTACAACACTATAGCCAATTTTTTTTCTCATTTACAGGCAAGAAAACTGACACCGAGAAGAGTTGTAGGACCCGTCCAATGTCTCAGAGCTAATCCACAGGAGAGGTGACACTGGGACCAGGGACTGCAAGACTCCCGAAACCATACCCTTAAATGCTATACTCCACATAAACAGCTCACATTTTAAAATACTTGGCAATTTATTAAGAAGAGCTTTATGAAATTACCTTTCTCTCTCTCTTTATATATATATATATATATATACACACACACACACATATCTGTCCCAATTTCCTGCTAATATTTGGTCTTTAACCCTGATTCCTGATACAAGTTCCTACCACCTTTGTAGATTCCACATATATGCGTTAAGCTACAACCTTTGTAATTTCCTTAGTGAGAGGTGTCTTTTGTTCTAATGAGGTGACTCCTGGTGGGCTCGTAGATGTGGGCTGGTCACCAGAAAGACAAAGTCATGATTAGAAGTTTGGAACTTTCAGCAGCACCTCCCTCCCAGGGGAGAGGTGCTGGAAGATGAGTTAATGATGAGCATGCCTACATGATGAAGTTTCCATAAAAATCCCTAAAGTATGGGGTTTGGAGTGTTTCCAGTTTGATGAACACGTCCTTTTACCAGGAGGGTGATGCACCCCAACTCCACGGGGACAGAAGCTCCTGCGTTTGGGATCCTTGCAGACCTTGCCTTACATATATTGTCATCTGGCTGTTCATCTGTATCCTTTATCACATGGTTGGGGCCCAGGGGAGGCTGCCCCAAAATGCGCCTCAAGGCACATTCATTATTTTGACTTAAAGTTACTTAAAAATGGCCAATACAATGTGAACACTCTTACCCTCCTTTCTGTCTCCCTGAAAGCAGAAAATAAACTCATGTGAGAGGTGCACCCCCTGCATCTGTAGTTAGAAGGACATCCTTATTGCCAGAGACAGGGAATCTGGGGCCAAGAAGCCTGTATGAACAACCCTTGGTACTTCAGCTGACTTGGTCTTGGTACTTTACCCCAAGACCAAATTCTGTTTAGATTCTTCACTAATTAAAAACCCAAAAGCCTAAGTTTCTTTGTCCTCACAATTCCTCACAAATTTATTGTTTCTTTGTCTAAAAATCTTTCTTCTTTGGCCAATTTTTAGGTCCTATTTCTATGAGACCTCCACGTGCACAAATTAAAATTTCTTTTTCTCCTGTTAAGCTTTGTAGTTTCAGTTTTACTATTAGTCTAGCCATAAGAACTCAAGAGAGGTGGAGGAGGAAATTTCCCCTTCCCTGACAGTATCCTTTTATTACATAATAAACTGGTTAATGCAGGTCCATGTTTCCCTGATATCTGTGAGCTGTTCCAGCAAATGACTGAACCTGAGGAGGGGTCATGGGAATTTCTGATCTGTAGCCAAGTCAGTCAAAAGTGTGGGCAGCCTGGGGACCCACTATTTATGCTTGGCCCCTGAAGTGGGGGCAGTTTTATGGGACTGAGCCCACAACCTGTGGGATCTGCACTAACTCCAGGCAGTTAGTGTCAGAGTTGCTTGGTGTGGGAAAGTCCACACACGTGGTGTCAGAAGTGTTTTGAGTATGAGAGTAAAGAGCAACAACAAGTTTTTCCTTATACAGTTTTACATACAAGACATATTGATTTGCATCAGAACTGAATGCATGAGGTAGGTATTAATAGTTCCATCTGACAGGGAGCTTTAGAGTGTTCCCACAGCCAGGAATTGGTTTTGCTAAGACCAAATCTTCATATTTCTATTGCCTTAGTTTCTGGCAGCTTATTTGTATCCTTCCCATATCTAGCAGGCCAAGAGCTTTTTGTTACTGTTTTTAAACCAGGCACTATTTTGCTTTACCTTTAGTAGCTAGCTGGCTGCTGAGCTGTTAGCAAGCATTTGGCCTATTTGAAAGCATTTGGTGATGACACCTGAGCCATGCTATTTGGCAGCTGAGAAGAATTGTTAAAGGTAGTAAGAGCAGCCAGAGAAACCTAATAAGGCATTGTTCCGGTTTGGAATGGCCACATCTTCTTGCTCTCTCATCCTTGGAGAAATGATTCCCATTTCATTTTCAAAAGTGGAGCTAGTGACACTGATTTTGAAAATAAACCTCAGGGAGAGTCTGAGCCCCTGGATTTCTTTCAAAGCTAGCGTTGCTCCTCTTCTCATCTGGATGACACCAAGTGTTTCATAGGAATGTGCAACATGTACTCTTCCACTTGTAATAATTTAGTATTACCTGAGATATTTGAAAAGGGCTTTATGATCATTTCAGCCCATTACTTCTCACTAGCCCTGTGGTAATTCAGCACTGAAGTCATCAGGCAGATATTATTAGAGCTATTAATACCAATAATAGTGATAAGTGTAATGCTATTGTCATCTTGTCAAATGGCCTGAACCCCAAGGAGCTGAAAATGATGACCATCGATCTACAAGTATGAAAAAATGGTTTAAATCACATTCACACTATAGTGTCTTAGGATGCTGGGAAAATGTGCTGCAGGAGGGCTTCCCTGGTGGCGCAGTGGTTGAGTCCGCCTGCCGATGCAGGGGACACGTGTTCGTGCCCCGGTCCGGGAGGATCCCACATGCCGCGGAGCGGCTGGGCCCGTGAGCCATGGCCGCTGAGCCTGTGCATTCGGAGCCTGTGCTCTGCAACGGGAGAGGCCACAACAGTGAGAGGCCCGCGTACCGCAAAAAAAAAAAAAAAAAAAAATGTGCTGCAGGAGATTCAGCTTTGCATGCAAAGCACCACTGTCACATTCCCCAGATGGCTCACTTAAAAGACATCCCACAGTCTAGAAACAACAACAGCAACAACACTACACAGGAATCTCATTATGACAAGGTCATTGTCACATGCAGATACACAACAGATCTATGTTGGATACTACTTAATACAAGTTTTCCCATTACAAGGAAAAGCATTTACAGATAGTCCCATGCAAATACACAAGTGATTCCACTTAGAATATATTTAAAATTTCTAACCGTGGCTCCTATGTCTCAGCAAGACTCATTCTTCTCTTATTAGTTTATCCATTGATTACGTGGTTCAGCCTTTCTGATTCTTTAACTCTGAGACTTGTGCATGCTTTTGGACTTCTCAATATGCTTTCCCTTTCCCTGGATTGCTTCTCCACCAGATTGTTTCATGACTGGGTCCTTCTTATCATGCAAATTCAACTCAAGGGTCCTCTCCTCAGAGGAGCCTTCACTGATCATGGTAGCTAGAGGCGGCCTTCAATGCAACTGTAGAACTGTTTCATTTCTTTCTCATAGTACTTATTAACATCTGAAATTATTTGTTCATGTTTATGTTTGATGTATCCCTCCACTCTGACCACTAGACTACTAGACTGTAAGCTCCGTAAGAGCAGAGAGTTTATCTGTTTTGCTCACTGTATGAGGAGAGATCCTGGAAAAAATTACGTGCATGATAATTATAATACTTAATACTGCCTAGACCCATAAGCCAGGCACACATTGCCCTCACTGCCTCATGTGTATTAATATATTTATTCCTCACAACAACCCTGTGAGTTAGGTACTGCTACAGGCTGAATATGTGTGTTCCCATCAAATTCATATGTTGGAATCCTAACCCTCAAGGTGATGGCTTTGGGAGGTGGGATCTTTGGATGGTGATTAGCTCATGAGGGTAGAACCCTCTTGTTTGGGATTAGTGCCTTATGAAAGAGACCCCAGAGAGCTAGACTGTCCCTTCTGTCATGTGTGATTACAGTGAGAAGATAGCTGTCTATGATTAAGCATGACCTCACCATACCTGGAATATGCTGGTGACTTGATCTTGAACTTCTCAGAATCCAAAACTGTGAGCAATAAACTTTTGTTCTTCATAAGCCAACCAGTCTATGGTATTATGTTATAGTAGCTAGAATGGACCAAAACAGGTACTATTATTGTTCTCACTTTGCAGACGAGAAAACTGAGGAACAGAGAGGCTAGGCATTTGCCTAAAGTTATACAACAGGTAACAGAACTAGGACTTCAACCCATAATTTCTGGGTCTAGAAGACAATAGCACAATGAATGTGGGCTGAAGAAATCAATGAAAGAATTAACACATAGGAACATACACATTTATACAATATGTTCATACATTTATAGGAACACATACACAGCCATGTATTTACCAAAGTGCACTTCATTTCTAGAAGTTTAAACAAACGTATGCTGATGCATCTACATGGTACATACATTTTCAGGTCATCTGACTGGAATTACTCATATTAACTGAGAGTGTGGGAGGAACCAAAGAAAGAAAACTCTCAAGATATCAATATTAACCCTATGGTCATGAAGTTCTAATATAGTTGACAAGATACCTAAGTGCTCCAAAGATGTCATAAGGTGGAGTCATTTATAATGCACAAACTAATCATATCCTGAAATAAATTTAAAGTTACAGAAAACAGTTAATCTATTTAAAAATAAATTTCTAAGAACAGCAAGGTTTATAAAAATATACATTTTATAGAATTAAATAATCTAAAATTTTAAATGACCTTAAAAAGCATCTCATTCAACATCCCAAATAGTTGCACGATTTGTTGTTATACTCTTCAGAGAATTTTCATTTGTATACACACACACAGACGAGTGTATACATATGTACGTTTTCTCATTTGACTCCCTATATCACATAGAAAGACATATAAAATGATCCTCATTTTACCAATAAACAAATTGAGACTCATAAAACTTTGAGTAATTTGGCCAAGATCCACACCACTCACAAGTATGGTTGGAGGAGAAGACTTGGAAGAGAAAATGATTAAAAATTTTTGCATGACTGCTATGTGTAAGCACTATGCTAGATGCTTTACATATGCTATTTTATTTAATTCTCACAGCAACAGTTAAAGGAGATCTTATTGGCTGTCCCCATTCACAGGATACAAATCCAATTTTAGAGAAAGAGAACAAATTGCCAAGGGTAACACAGCTAATTAACAGGAAGTGAGTGAGGAGGCAAACCCATTTCTGACTACAACACAATGACTAGTTGAAATAATGATTCAATATTCTTATGTGCATTTTGTTATTACTAATGAAAAATTCACAAGGGTAAGTCTTAGTGATAGAGGTGTAAAATATTATAGTTGGGAAGAGGACTATGTTAAAAGCGATTTTGGTCAGTGAAAACTATGTAAAGTCAATGTTTTAAAAAATTACTTGCAAATCTTAATTCTAACCATTTAGCAGGAAATAGTCTCTTGTCATCCAGTCAATTCCTATTTTTAAAGCCTATCAGCAAAAGAAAAGATAAAGAAAAAAATTAAAGCACTCATTGGTAGGAATAGATTTTTGGAATAATTTCTTCATATGTAAATAATTTTCAAGATAGTGGAATAATTTTTGCTATTTTATCTTAATGTTTGATGAGAAAAATTTTGCTATTTTAAAAGTTGGACTCATGCAGTTCTCACTTTTCAATACAAAAGCAAAAAGCATCATGGATAATTTGCATTTGAATCTCTGATGTAGAGTTTCAGTTATTAGGTTGCTAGGCATAGCACAGCGTGAAATCTTTTATTTTAGAGTTGAGCCACATCAACTATTTACATATAATCGTATAATTTCCCCATATCTTCTCTCCAGCATTAATTCACTATCTATTCCAGTGACTGAGCTTAAAATATTTTTCTTCATTTGATTAAGATACTTAAGATAATACAACAATGCTTTTATTAGTCATAAGTTGTTTTCTTCTTGGAAATCTAAAATGGATTTTTTTGTGTGTGTGTGTGGTACGCGCGCCTCTCACTGTTGTGGCCTCTCCCGTTGCGGAGCACAGGCTCCGGACGCGCAGGCCCAGAGGCCATGGCTCACGGGCCCAGCCGCTCCGCGGCATGTGGGATCTTCCTGGACCAGGGCACGAACTCGTGTCCCCTGCATCGGCAGGCGGACTCCCAACCACTGCGCCACCAGGGAAGCCCTAAAATGGATTTTATATATCTATATGGATATATAACTGTATATATATGAATATACACATATTGATAGCAGCTCTTTTGCCCTTTTTTTGTTTGCCCATTTCTGTTCCCCTGTAACCTTGAAAGAACCTAATTAAAGGAATGAGATCACTAGGCAGTTTAACCTAACTCGTGACTTATGCTCTCCTGAATGAGCACCCCAACTTGCCTAACCTGTTGATTCTTTTCCTAGATTAAAATAAGTAAGAATGAAGGATTAAGTAGTTAAGGAATGACTAGCTCTCTACTCCCAACTGTCCCCTTAGCAATCCTGCAGGCAGATCATGTGAGCAAGATAACATCTGAAGAAAGAATTGGTCTGCACGCAATGGAGAATGATGCAGAACCCAACCTCCTACCTTGATGATTCACTGAGATTCTTCCCCCTTTTTTCTTTTAAAAACTGTCATGGCTGAGCAGAATCCTTGAAACTGGTCTCAGGACATGAGTCCACCTTCTCCCCAGATTGCTAGCTTTTCGGATTAAAGCATCTTTCCTTTCTACTGACACTTGCTTCTTGATTATTGGCTTTTGAGGGGCAAGCAGCCAAACCTGAGTTTGGTAACAATATGGATATTTATATATACATACGGATATATACATATAGATATATGTCCTGATCTTGGCAACTAGGACATTTCTTTTCACAAGATATTAAAATCAACTGGAGATCTATCTAATATCTATCTATCTACTGATCTATCTAACTTTGTCTTTCCTATCATAGCGGTTTAGCATTCCATAAGGAATATACCAATTAAAATGAAATTATTCTATTAAGGAAGGAAAAAATGATGTAATTTCTTTGAGCAATATTTTGTTTTGATTTGAATATATGTACAATTCAACTAACTCTAAGCTGTCATTACTTTAGAAAAACGAGTGGTGAAAACATGATAATTGTATAAATAATATCTTTGTTCTGCTTTAAATAAAATAGTATTATAAATAATCACCAATATATTCCTTGAAGTAGAGGCAAAGATACAGCCATTATCTTTTAAATTTTATAAACACACACACATCTGTATTGTTAAATAACTTGTATGAAAAGTCTTACCTGCTGAAATGTGGATTAGTACTTAGACTTTTGAGAAAATCCAACAACTTCTTGCTCCTTAATTCACAGAACCTAAAAAAAAATATTTTACGTGTCATATGTATGATACTTTGGACACATATGGGCTGTTCCATGGTTTTAATGTTTACATATCTCATATTCTGTCAATTTTTGGGGAGTAAATGGTTGGAATCTTTTCTTGTGATGAAACTATCTCTATTACCAAAGATCAAAAAGACAGACTATATGGAAAATAAAACAGAAAATGTACATGAGATAAAAGCAAATTTTTTATAACAAGAAATGCTGAATGCTGGAACAGGTTACTTTGGTGATAAAGTTGGAATTATTTTCTCTGAAAATGATTAGAAATAGGACATGTGTGAATCTCTCTGTGGTTCGTCTATGTCATTCTATTTCAAGGAAGGGCAGTGATTTTTATTTTTTAATGGAAATACTTAAAACTTTTTGCTTATAGAAATAAAATGTACTTATAAAATTATAATAGAAAAGAAATTGAAAAGAAAGTAAAGCAAACTTGGAATTCTATATTAGAGTACTACTTTGAATATTTTAGTGCATTTCATCCATGTGCCAAAATACAAGTATATTCATTAATTCATTCATTACTCCATATGTAAACAACAACAACAAAAAAAACATGAAGAATGTTGCTCATTATCCTATTATACAGAGGGTTAAGTCATGATCCACTGTAATTGCCCACCAGCATTGCACCCTGAGGGAAATTCAGGATGGAGAAAAACAGTATGAAAAATTAGGTGTTTTGCATAAGGCCCCTAGATAGTTAAGATACAAATCTAAGGAAGAATTTCAGTGACCCCAGATTCTTGCATCTTCCCATATATGGAAAAACATTAAAATCATTAACTTGAGATATCTGTTTTTTTTTCTGTGATTAGCAGTAATCTTTTACCAAGATGTATGCTTGACTACATGTATTTCCAAGCACCCCCTCCAAAAAAATCGTATATATACTGGCTCCTCTCCAACCTCTTCAGAGCTACTGACAGGCTGTTTCCTGGGCTATAGTCCTTAGAAAGATCCCTGAATAAAACACAACCCACAACGTTTACATGGTGTGTTTTTGTTTAAGTTGTGATATGCGTATATTTATTCCTTCAGCAAATGTTTATAATGCAATTCTGGGTATCAGTCCATATTCTAGTCATTGAGGATAGTGGGAAAAAAAACCAACAAAAACAGAAAAGACCATGGACTGGTAGGATTTATATTCCAGAGTGAGGAGACAGAAAAAAAAATCGGCAAGCAAATTTGTAGTTCGACTGATGATGATAGAAGCCTTGAAGAAAAAGCAGGGCTAGTCAAGTAATGAGTCTTGCTAATTTACACGGGGTGATCAGGGAAGGCCTCTTTATTCAGATGACTGAGGAAGAGGCCTGAAGAGACTGATGCTCCCACTACGAATGACTTAATAATTTAGAGAAAGTAAAACAACAACATAAACTTATGTGACAGCCTCATGTATTAGGAATCAAAGGAGGCAGGATCATGTCAGGGTTAGACGGAAAAGATCTCCTCAAATCTTGACTTGAATTTCTACTATTCTTTTCTACTAGACTCTAAGCTTCTCCAAACCTGTCTATTTCTCTGATACCAGCACAATATCCTTCCTATCATAGTGTGTTGCACGTAGCATATTTGTAATCTGACACCTGAGATTTTAACCTCTCATACTGAATGCTGCTGTGAGGAATACATTTTCTATGTAACAATGGTCTAATACATCTGATATTTAAGCACACTTTCCAAATCTCTCACAGTTTATATATGTTATTATGTTTTGGTTTATACAAATGAAAGTTGAGTTTTCCTAGTTAATCTTAGAGAGTATACATAATGACAGTCTTTAACTTCTTCAGGAGACTTTTATCTATTAGCTGAGAATGAAGCAACTTTAACTTTTGGGTTATTACCAGAAACACCAGCTTTCCCAAGACACAAGATTCGCCGTATTGCATTTCTCCTTCACCATGATTATACAAAAGGGGCTAGGGACAGGATGATGGCTTTAGATATGCACAGTTCAAATGGCTATGATAATACATCAAGTAGTCCACCTATTAAATACATGAAGTTGTCCATATCTATTATTAAACATTCTTTAATGTCAATAGCGTTTATTGAATTATTCCACATATAAAATTTAAAAGGAAAAAAAAACTTAATTTCTAATGCTTCATAATAGCAATGGAAGGATATATAAAACAAAGAATGTTGCCCACCATCCAGTTCTATAAACCACTACAGTGCTAACCTACAATACACCCTGAAAGGAATTCAAGGCAAAGATCGAGATGAGGCATTCTGTGTTCTGA